>NC_134484.1:335475805-335598305 GCF_040206685.1 Ascaphus truei
TCATATGGGGGGTAGGGTCCCTAACATCTAATCTATCCCAATTTGTGGATCATTTATTACAGAAATATGTGGTAGAAATACCATCACATCTCAAGGACACGTCGCATGTGTTGCGGACCATTGAAGACCTTACATGGGAAGAAGGTCTGATTTGGGTCACATGCGACGTGGTGTCCCTTTACACTATTATAGACCATGAAATAGGTCTGAAGGCCATAGAGTGGGTTTTGAATAAAGATGTCAATATGGATTCCTCAGTTAGAATATTCATTATAGAGGCCATTAGGTACATACTTACCCACAATTATTTTTCACATGATGGCTGCTATTACCTCCAGACGTGTGGCACCGCGATGGGTACCAGGTTTGCTCCAAGTTACGCAAACATCTTTATGGGTATGTGGGAGGACAATTACATCCAAAACCACAACCCATATGGAGCAAGCCTGGTACTTTGGAAACGCTACATCGATGATGTGCTATGCGTCTGGAAGGGCACCAAAGAGGAACTAGAGGCCTTCAAAGAACACCTCAATACAAATGAGTATAACATCCAATTCACGTTCAACTCCAGTCCACACGCTATAAACTTCCTAGATCTTACTCTTTATACTGACAACAATGAGATACACACAAAAACTTATTATAAAGAGGTGAATGCCAACTCCTATGTCTTAGCATCCAGCCACCATCATCCTCAATGGATAAAAAATATTCCAAAAGGACAAGCACTTAGAGTAAAAAGGAACTGCTCACAAGTGGAAGTGTACAAAGAACAAATTGAGGACCTGGGTAACAAGTTTAAAGACAGGAAATATAATGGGAAGGCTGTTAAAAATGCTATTGATCAAGCTAACAATATAGAAAGAGCTTCCTTGATCCATCCTGTCAAAAAAGTAGATGCACATACAGGTAAAGCATTTCTCCCTTTCATTACACAGTTCAATGGTATGTCTAGGGAAATATCCAAAGTGTTTAATAAACACTGGGGGATCCTACAAAGAGACCCTATTTTACAATCAATATTACCTGACAAACCACAAATTGTGTATAGAAAAGCTCAAAATTTAAAATCCCAATTGGCCCCTAGTTGCCCCAAGAAGCATCAGTGTTTGGGACAAACCATGTGGTTAACAGAACTTAAAGGCTATTTCCCCTGTAAGAAGTGTATTGGTTGTAGTTATGGATCTAAATGTAAAGAATTCAAATCCAATGTCACCGGAAAGAGTTTTGAAATTCGCACGTTTATTAACTGTAAATCTAATTTCTGTGTTTACCTTTTAGAATGTCCCTGCAAATTAAAATATGTAGGCAGGACGGGGAGACCCCTGAAAAGAAGATTCGCCGAACATGTGTACAATATTAAAAATGGTTTGGAGACACATAGTGTGTCCAACCATTTTAAATTGCATCACAATCAGTCTCCAGAAGGGCTTACATGTATCGGCATAGATTGCCCCAAGGTGAGTGTCAGAGGGGGGGATAGATTACAGAGGGTCTCACAGCAAGAGACCTTCTGGATCTATACTCTCAAGACCCTCTCCCCTAAAGGGTTAAACATCGATTTCGATTTACTGCACCGACACACTTTATTCGAGCAAATACCCAGTATGTACCTGGCAGATACCTGGAATGCGCCGCTCCTCACCTCTGACAAGCCCCGTTGCGTTTGCCTTCCCAGCCTGGGTTCATGCCTGGCTGACGGGCGGCTGATCTGTTAAATGATAATGATTAGGATTTAATAGGCTGCAATGCTTCGCGTGTCTACCAGATGGCATAAATTCATGAATTGTAATGCAGTATATATATATATACTGTGCAGTATTGCAGCCAGCGGGAATAAAATGCTTCAATCCCTGCCTGGAAAATACCTCAATGCACTCGGGCAGAAAACAGTCACAAACTCAATACACCCGGATATACCCGAATTCGTGGGACAAGCCGAGCTCGAATAAAGTGTGTCGCCAGTGTAGCATCTTTTCTTTGAATTAATTATTCATTCTCTCATCCAATGAAATTTTTATATATTATGTGAATTTGATACTGTTTTTATACAATGACACTGTTTATGCATAATATGTGATCCCATGTTTCCAAGATGAACCTGGGAGTCGCCCCAGAGGTGATTAACTTTAACCCATCTGATTGCAATTATCAGGAAGTTTAATCACTCTGACATGATTGGTTTCTAGTGGCTCCTGTAAGCTAGGGGTTAACTGGGGCTATATATTGCACACGGGATTGCTGAGGCTCCACAATCCCCTGACGAAGTGACGTTCCCCGTCACGAAACGCGTAGGGAGGAGCCTAAGAGGTACTGCCCCCCACACTCAAGCTGCTAGTCACTGAGAGGAGACGGTGACGTCATCCGAACCGCGCCGGAATCTCGCGAGGTACACGCTGCACCGAGGCGGACATTCAGAGACAGAGTGCAGCTTTTTGGGTGTGCTGGGTCGGGCACTTCTTTGATTTTACACTCACCGACTTTTGTGAGTATTTTAACTGTTTTAGGTAGGCGTCCAATAAAAGTTTTTATTTCTGCGCAATCCTTTGCCCTCTTTTATCCCCACTGGAGAATAAAAGACCGCAGGGACCCTAAGACTGATCCAGGAGACTACGTTCCTGAAAGGGAGACCTTCCTAAACATCCACGGTAGCGGAGGACACCACGAGGGGTTCGTGATTTACCGAAGGCGACCAGGACACAGAAGGCTCCAAGCACAGATTCTCTCCCCTGCATGTATTTCATCTACTTCTAGTAAGTAGGCAATCTATTGAGCTTAGAAATTAAGTGCAACATTGGCAATCAAATATACTGCGCAATGTCCTGTTTCTCTGCTTAATGTCACACATCTGCAGGTTGAACATACAACGTGAAGAGGACTGTATGCTTTACATTTTGTGAACTGTGATTTTGAAACCATCTATCATCAGCTGACCTTTCAGGATTGGGACTTACAGTCTGTATATCCTTTAACTTTGGACTTTAATATCACAACATCCCCAACAAGGATGGCATTGAGACATGCTTGCAATTCCTTACAACATCTCCCCTGGATCAGAAATACGGTGCTGATGTAATTACCAAACTGATAGAATACATCCTCACACACAACTACTTCAGCTTCAACAAGGAAATGTACCTGCAACTAATGGAGACTGCAATGGGTACCAAGATGGCACTGCAATATGCCAATCTTTTCATGGCAAATCTTGAAAAAAGATTTCTAACTGAATGCCCCCACAAACCCTACAAATACTACAGATAACTTGATGACCTGTTTATAATATGGACAGAGGGTGAAGGAAACCTAAAACAATTCCACGAGTCCCTGAACTCATTCCATCCTAAATTAAACTCAAAATGGATTATTCTGCAAACCTAGTAAACTTTTTAGATACAACAGTAATACTGAAAGATGGCAAACTACACACATCTGTATACAAGAAACCTACAGACAGATGCGGTTACCTCCACAACTCCAGCTTCCATCCCACTCATACAAAACAAGGTATCATACACAGCCAGGCTATAAGATACCACCGCATATGCTGTGACACTGAAGACAGAAACAGGCATCTCACAACCCTGACCGAATCGTTCAGACAGAAGGGATACAAACCAAAGACCATTGCCAGAACTATTATATCTGCACTAAAAACCCCACGAGAACACCTATTAAAATACAGACAGAGAGAACCTATCCCACGCATACCACTAGTGGCCACAAACAGCCCTACCCTAGAGGGAATACGAAAAATAATCAAAGATCTGCAACCCATGCTGGAAGACGATGTGACATTAAAAGAAATCTTTCCCAAGCCTCCCATTCTTGCGTTATGACAACCACCAAACCTCAAACAGAAATTAGTCAACAGAAAACTTCACAACGAACTTAAAGACACTGATAATGGCACAAAACTGTGCAACAACACATGTTGCAAATTCTGCAAACATATATGCCAAGATCCCACAGCCAGTCACAACAATAAAACACTCAATGTTAAAGGATCATACTGCTGCACATCCAGAATGTAAGCAGGAGGGAGTCACATATGGGTAAAGCACATACTGTAGAAATCATCAGAGCAATATTAGTAAGCTTAGCACTCACTTGCTTCGTTATCATGATCAATGAGCCAAAATTTGTAACATATGTGAGTTAAGAACAAAAACAATTAGATCAAGATATTGTGATTTGTAAGAGTGAGAGTCCAGTGTAGTTTTAAGGGTTTATGGGGGTTATTCATTTAAGGTCGAAAGTGCAGACAGGATACTACCGCACAGAAACTCCTGTTGACTTGCATGGGAGTTTCCATGTGACTGTGCCTGATTGGCGCTACAGCACTTAACGGAATATCTCCCAATGTATCAAGGCAAAAAATATATATACTTTGATGCACTGAGATTTGTTTAAAAGTTTGTTATGGCTGTGTCAAATATATTTTTTAAACTAGAGATAAGGTTGTGTGTACCAACCAATCCCTAACAAGAAGCACACTTGTTGGTGCACACCAGGGCTATTTAAAACGTAACATTTAATATTCCTACAATTAATATAAGGCTACACATGCAAATAAGGTTATCATATATTTATTGTGTGTATTTTCTATTTAAAAAGTATACCAGGAGGTAAGGTGAAAATGCTGCTGCTTGCTCAGCAATGATGAAGCACAACTGAACTCCAATATTAATTGTCATATGATATCAATTATATATCAAATTCATATAGCAATCTGGTTCAGAGTGCTTAACTAACAAGTATGTTATTATTTTGTAGCCTCTTGGTTGTTGGTTCCCTTTTTTATCTAGGATCTCTAAATGTTAATCATTCTTTAGATGACCAAAACAACATCCATGTGCTATAGAATTAATACATGATGGGGGTTGTGGTCAGTAGCACAGCATACCACATTACTAACCATCAATTAGATAATTAGTTGAAACTTCAATGTAGGACCGAATACTGCTAATTCACACACAAGAGTACATACCTGAAAGGATGCTCTCCATCTTGTCTGCTTGAACTTTTATATATGTAAGCAGAAAACGACATCCAAACATGCAGGCAATTTTATCAGCTTTCTCTAGATATTGTCAGAAAAGTAGCACTGTTCTGTGCGCTGGACACCAGTACTGTGTTTTCCTTAGAATTGGCTTAACCGCAAGTTTTGTTTACAATAACCAAGGCTAAATGGAAATTCCCCAGAAAGAGATGTTATTTAGTAATATGCTAATATTGTTACGCCTACAATTAACACCTTATTTCTCTGTATAAATAGTATTGCTTTTCTCCAATAAAGTTGAGATGAAGAATCAGACTACTCTCTGTGTCTTTTTCTTTTTTCTTAATTTCCTGAGTACTCGTACATCATCAGATCGAGATCTAACAGCCCAGGGTCATGGTTAAGTCTCCCCGGGCGGAGCAACACTGTTTCCAGTCACGGCCGGTTGACCTGAGGTCACCGGCCCGTATTGAATTTAAGAACCTTACAATACCATTGTAGTCTAGCAGGCTAACTAGATATAAAAGCCATGGCTGTCATAGCGCAGCTCTAACATCACTGCATCATTTTACTCCTAATCTATATGGTATATACATGAATAATGAATAAGTGTGAAATAAATTATAAAATACCTGCAGTGTGTATATATATATATATATATATATATATATATATATGCAAGAGAGAAAGAGAGGACCCCGCATCCACAAGACATATAAACACAGCTAAATACCGACACTGGAAAAATCCAAACTACAGTGATGTGTCGGTGGTGCTATAAGGGCAGTATAATAGGATGAGAGAGAAAAAGGAAGGCCCTAAATAAAGCACTCTAGTATGTGTATCAGTACAAATCACATAAGGTTTATTAATGTATTGTCACAGAACAAAAAAGGTTAAAACAAAGCACAGAAATGGTTAAAATACAGCATGGATCCCCTGTTCATTACAGAGCTAAACAAATCTTCCAAAAAGATGCCCAAAATACACTCAGATAGTATTCTGAAACACCTGACAAAATAAACCTGGTGTGACACCCAACAGACTAAGTAGTCACGGCTAGGGCTATGTGATCATCAGCAAAGGGTCAAATATGCCTACTATCCCCTGCAGTATAGGGTTTGTCTGAGGCGACAAAGAGTAGCAGGTAAGTGACAGTAGAGATACACAAAATACAGCCTGCAAATCACATGTAAGCCTATAGCTGGGAAGAGTGATACATCACCTATGGTCAGGTACAGTGTGGTCGGTACATGAAGGGGGGAACAAGGAGGGATGTTAGAGCTTAGTAATGTGTCCCAGAGAGGGGACAAACCAGGGGATCCTGCCTGCTGGACCTGCTCCTACGCGTTTCGGCAAACAGCCTTCTACTGGGAGTGGTGATGTAAGCAGGGTGACATGCAAGTTTAAAAAGGAACCTAATTGGGCTAGTGGGTGTGATCACCTGCAAAAATCAAACTGACATAGATTATGCAGAGGACAAACAGGTGTATGCTAAGGGTAAGGCTGTATGAGTCAGTGATATCAGCCAATAAAAAAGTCTTATTGTGGGTGCACTCACACTCCTCCAAAATAGTCAGTAATTACATGAATACCTGCCTGGTGTGTCCAATGTGTGGCAGTAGCAGAAAGCTTGTCCTCAGGCTGTAGCACATAATGTACCTCAGGGCCACAGGTGTAATGAATTCACTTTAATGGCATATTGTGTTCGAGGGCAGAAAACGGGCCTCCCATATGTCACTGCGCATGTCCGTGACGTCATAACGTCGCGTCTAGCAAGGCAGGACGCCCTGAGCCTTGTAATGGGCACTTGTGAGGCAGAAAGTATCTATGGGCAATTCACTGCGCATGCGCGGCTCTGAGTCTGGTGTGTCCGTGTATTAAGCAGGCTAGATAAGCCCTGCTTCGCGTCTCGCGCATGCGCGCCTATGCATAATAGTCTCAAATGTAATGAGCAGTCAAAAGAGCACACATATCCGCTCACCACGATCGCACAGCGCCCACAGATTAGCTGATATAGGCACAATGTACATGAGGATCAATCTAATTCAGTCAAAGTGCAAAGAAAACCCAAGGATTTAAAAGCTCATCAAATGTAGCTCCCAAAAGGGCAGCCAGGCAAACAATGGTGTGATCCGCATCACAGCCATAAAAATAGATAAAGCACATATTGCTTAAGGCATGACATATAACACCCAAAAAATAACCATTAAGGGATGATATAGGAGTGATATTATGTTATACAAATATTATTAACAGGTAAGTGCATTTAGGTATAATCCATACCGGTACATAAATAAATGTGTGCACTTGTACACAAATGGGATTCAATAAAGGATGATCTTCCACATAACTGTGGACTAGCAGTATGATGGCACATACATGATGGAAAGGAGTGATAGAGTTCTCCAATAGATCACTATTGGTATATATGACATTCACATATCAGTGGAAGTACATGAGCTCCAATGCCCAAATTAACGTCCAGACTTGGAAGAAAGAACATGATGTGTGGTTTTCATTTCGCTGTAATAACGCCAGATGGTGTCCTTCCGGATATTCGTCTTCAAATAGAGACGTAAGATGATAAACGTCATGGTGATGCATAAGTCAGAAATAAGTCCCTCTTGGATGGTTCAAGTGGAGTATGTAGCAGTGCTGAGCGGGACAGCCAAGAGTCTTTATGAAAATGTCCAAACGGAGAGGCGATGTGAGTCGTGTGTGGTTGGGAACCAGCCATGTAATATGCAAACCCAGGACTCTGTGAATATAAAAACAGGGGTTGGGGAAGGGGAGAAAGAGAGAAGTGTATGAGATTCTAATCTCTAAATTTGTACTTAAGAAGCCAGGGGGTATCAAAAACATTCAAAAGATGATAATGGCAGTATGCTATAGTACAGGCTAATGAAATGCCTATATAAACATTGCGAAACCCAGGTAGTCATTGAGACCCCTGGGAATCATTGAGTCCATCTGTACAATCCACCTCGACTCCCTGCGTAGTAATGCCCTTTCTAAGTCATCTCCTCTGAGTCCTAAACTTACCCTCTCAATCGCGAATGCTTGTAAGAGGTTAAAGTCTGACATGTGTGCCTCAAAGAAATGTCGGGCTACCGAGGTGATTTTCTTAAACGCCTGAAGGTCTTTTGAGGCGTTTTTGATGTTTCTTACATGTTCAAGTATTCTAAACCTTACTTCACGTGTTGTCATCCCTATATAAGGGAGCCCGCAAGGGCAGATGACACAATAAATGACGCCTTTAGATTTGCATCCCAGACAGTCTCTTATTTTAAAGGTATGGGTCTTGGAGGAGTCAGTGAATACCTCTGTCTGATACATATACCGACAGGCAGAACAGTTTTTACATTTATAGAAACCCTTTTTTCTCTTTGCTGTTGAGAGGAAAGTTGTTTGTGTAGTAGGAACAAAATGACTAGTCACTAGTTTGTTTCTAAGGTTGGGCGATTTGCGACTGCTCATTGTAATCCTGTCGCCTAAGGCTTTTTTGAGATCCTGGTCTGTCATCAGGATCTGCCAGTGATTTTGAAGTGTTGTACGCAATTGGGACCATTGTCGGTTATAAGTACCTATAAAGCGGATTTTGCAGTCTGCATGGGCTTTGCTTTTAGGGTACAGTAAAGTGTCTCTGGGGGTAGTTAGAGCTAATTTATAGCCCTTGTCCACACTACGTTTACTATACCCTCGCTGGCTGAATCTTTCCCTCATCTCTCCTGCCCTTGTGGAAAATTCTCTCTCTGAGGAAACATTGCGTCTAAGTCGCAGAAATTCACTTTTTGGGATGCCTCTAATTTGGTGTTCAGGGTGGAAGCTGGATGCGTGAAGTATGGAATTTGTGGCTGTCTTTTTGCGGAAGATGTCAGTGTGCAATGTGCCATCGGGACCTATATTAATATAAAGGTCCAAAAATTCTACCTGCGTACTGCTACAACTGAAGGTGAGTTTGATGTTCATGTTGTTGTGGTTGAGAACATCGACGAAGTCCCTAAACCCCGCGGCAGTACCCCGCCTGGGACACATTACTAAGCTCTAACATCCCTCCTTGTTCCCCCCTTCATGTACCGACCACACTGTACCTGACCATAGGTGATGTATCACTCTTCCCAGCTATAGGCTTACATGTGCTTTGCAGGCTGTATTTTGTGTATCTCTGCTGTCACTTACCTGCTACTCTTTGTCGCCTCAGACAAACCCTATACTGCAGGGGATAGTAGGCATATTTGACCCTTTGCTGATGATCACATAGCCCTAGCCGAGTCTGTTGGGTGTCACACCAGGTTTATTTTGTCAGGTGTTTCAGAATACTATCTGAGTGTATTTTGGGCATCTTTTTGGAGGATTTGTTTAGCTCTGTAATGAACAGGGGATCCATGCTGTATTTTAACCATTTCTGTGCTTTGTTTGAACCTTTTTTGTTCTGTGACAATACATTAATAAACCTTATGTGATTTGTACTGATACACATACTAGAGTGCTTTATTTAGGGCCTTCCTTTTTCTCTGTCATCCCATATATATATATATATATATATATATATATATATATATATATATAAGATCAACTGCGTCACCACACTCAGGTATGCTGTATAGTGTAATAGACAGATACTTAATTAAAAAGTATATCTATATGGTATGGAATGCAACCAATAGGACAATGCTATCACCACATTCAAAGTGCAAGGACATTACATACTAGGCTTTCAACCATAATGAATCTCCCAAATATTGTTGTGGGTAAGTAGATGTAAATGGCACAAAGTATAGCAAATAGGATAGTGCAGTTCCCACATTCATAAAACTGATTGCATAGATAAACTGTCATGCAGAGCCATATAGAGCCTCCAAAATGTATAATTATCTAATGCAGTAATGCACTCGGTGGTGCATTGGGAGAACCAGCTATATCCTTCTTCAATTCCCTCTGGGGAGTAGTGACCATACTCTTGAGGCTCCGTCTCATTGTGGGTACTACAGTCTCTGAAATGTCTTTGTGAGGTATAAAGAAAGGACTTCTGGGGTCCAGAGGAGGGCTCATTGGAGCCACCCGAGTAGGTATCTGTTGCCTGGGCCCATTACTCGTTGCTCCTTCAGGGGGTGCCCCTTGACTTTGGTCTGCGTTACTAGAGGGACCTTCCATAGGATCCTCAGTTGTTTCAGCTACAGTCTCTTCAGATTCTTCTGGCTCACCAGCCAATGGTGTAGCCTCTGTCTCTGGTTCGTCATCCCCCACTTAAGGGATAGGCAGGAGATGAATTCGGTGCCAGACTTTTACCCGGCCATCCGCGTCTTTTATGCGGTACACTGGGAGGCCCAGCATCTGCGATTTGACCTCTAACCCCCATCGCGCCAACAGTTGGCCAATTTGTGTTTCCCGGGGGCTCCGAGGTTACGAAGGAGAACGGCTTCTCCTGGTCGAATTTCCCGATGTCGCACCTTATGGTCGTAGCACCTTTTGTTATTGGCATTCAGATGAGTGGAAGCTTTCAATGCTAGCTGGTAGGCTTGTTGCAGGCTTTCTTGAAGCTGCTGTACTTATCTGAAGAGCGTCCTGTTGGGTACCCTGTTGGTAGATACCCTCAGACATATATCTACAGGAAGACGTGGTTCTCGCCCGAACATTAAAAAGTAAGGAGTTAAACCCGTGGACTCATGGCAGGTGCAGTTATAGGCGTGCACCAAAGACTCACACAGTGAAAGGAAAGTTGGACTTGATTATTGGAGAGGATTAAGAGGATGGAACAAATGGAGAATGACGTGGTGGGAATGGTGAGGGACATTGAGGGAATGGATAGGGACATCACCCATTTGTGTTCTATTCTAGGCCCACAGTTGCAGGATAGAGCAAGACATCTGGAGGAATCTTCCCCAACCACATGTGTCTCCATGCCATAGCCAGATGTTACAAAACATCGCAGACAAGGACATTTTGGCTACGAGCCCCTGTGATGCAAGCACAGACCTATAGGAAAGTGTAATCCAGAGCAGTTAGCCATGCCTGCTTTCCCTGAGGCAAAGACCCGAGTTGATCCTTGGGAATGCTGGGAATGCAAAAAGGAACACCCACCTTTACATTATTTCAATGGAAACTTTGGCAAGATATCTTACAAACAGTGGAGGAATGCTTAATCCAGGGGTGCGCAAACTGGGGGGCATGCCCCCCAGGGGGAGCGGGAGACGCGGGCGGTTGCAGAGGCCCCGCGCTCTTCCCCAAGTCATTTAAAATAAATGCTGGGGGATCGCGTGAGGCCTCTGCAATGCTATACTTACCGAGGTTCAGGCGCTCTGTGATGCCTTACCATGGCAACGTCATGTGACATCACACGCGTCAAATGACACCGCGGGTCATGTGACGTGATGTCAGATGACCTCGCAGCATCACTTGATGCAGGTCTAAGGTAGGGAGGGGGAGCGCAAGCATACAGGCAGGGAAGACGGGGTGGTGCAGCAGCAAACATTTGCACTCCCCTTGCCTAACCAATATGACCTGCTAATTTTCAAACACCATGTGAGTTTTGAGCTGTATCTCCAGTAGTGCAACCAAGTCAACTATGATGGCTCCAGGGATAAGAAGGCAATTCCAAACAAATTGTGGACAGCCATTTTAGATGAACTGAAGAAGCAGTTTAAACACACTGCTGCACAATTTAAGACTGTGAAATATACAATGCACTTTACAGCATGTGTACAATGCTCTTCAGTCCCTCCTACTCGTCATCCTTGTGTCTGTTCCTCTCCAGGCTGTCTCTCTCTGTCTCCATGCTGTCTCTCTCTGTCTCCTCCCCTGAATATTATGTTCATTAACTTCTAAGGATATTTCTTGATTGGTATGAGGCATTCTCCTATTTAATTTTCTCCTTTTGGCTTGCTTTCTCTCTCTATTTGAGTTTAATTATTTGTTTCTATCTTCTGCTGTTTCGTTTGTTCTATTTTGTGTATGTCGTTTTCGATCAGTGTTTAATCGTTGGTTTCATTCGTGTCTCATTTTCTCACCGTTGTCTGTAGTATTGTCGCCTTCATTAATCCATAACTATCACTTCTCTAACTTAAACAATCTATATCTATAAAAGTGAAATGTTTGTCTGTGGCGTTGTTTGTGGTGTTGTGCTTTTCTGATTGGTTGGCAGGTGGGGTGATGTCACTGAGCAACCGTCATCACCAGCCACCCACCGCACACCCAGTCAACGCAGTAAACAGCAACCAGCGTGAACCCTCACATCGTCTCCTCACAGCCAGGCACCGGCTGCCTCACACCGTTGCGCACCAAAATAAGTGACTGCAGCTCACTCGCTGGTATCACCCAGGCAACGCAGTAACAGCAACCAGCGCGAGCCCTCACATTGTCTCCTCACAGCCAGGCAACGGCCGCCTCACACCCCTGCACTGGCACTGACTCCCCCCTCACCCACAGCTCACCTCCTCACAGCCTCACCTGCCGCTCACCTCCTCACAGCCTCACCCGCATCTCACCTCATCAAAGCCTCACCCACAGGTCACCTCCTCACAGGCAGGCAACGGCCGCATCCGCTGGCACTGACCCCCCCCCCCTCACTCGCAGCTCACCTCCTCAGCCTCCGCCAGCACTGACCCCCCCCTCACCCGCAGCTCACCTCCTCAGTCTCTGCCGGCACTGACCCCCCCCCCCTCACATGCAGCTCACCTCCTCAGCCTCTGCCAGCACTGACTCCCCCCCCTCACCCGCAGCTCCCCTCCTCAGCCTCCATCGGCACTGACACCCCCCCTCACCCGCAGCTCACCTCCTCAGTCTCCGCCGGCACTGACCACCCCCTCACCCGGAGCTCGCCTCCTCCGGCACTGACCCCCCCCTCACCCGCAGCTCACCTCCTCAGCCTCTGCCGGCACTGACCTCCCCTCCTCACCCGTAGCTCACCTCCTCAGCCTCTGCCGGCCCTGACCCCCCCCTCACCCGCAGCTCACCTCCTCAATCTCTGCCGGTACTACCCCCCCTTCACCCACAGCTCACCTCCTCAGCCTCTGCCAGCACTGACTCCCCCCCCTCACCCGCAGCTCACCTCCTCAGCCTCCACCGGCACTGACCCCCCCACCCCTCACCCGGAGCTCACCTCCTCAGCCTCCGCCGGCACTGACCCCCCCCCCTCACCTGCAGCTCACCTCCTCAGCCTCCACCGGCACTGATCCCCCCCCCCCTCACCTGCAGCTCACCTCCTCAGCCTTGGCCGGCACTGAACCCCCCCCCCCTCCTCACCCGCAGCTCACCTCCTCAGCCTCCACCGGCACTGATCCCCCCCTCACCTGCAGCTCACCTCCTCAGCCTCGGCCGGCACTTTAACGTGAGCTTTGTCACATACATTTACATTGTACTGTCGTCTGTTTCTATGAAACCATTTTATAAGAATAACCTCATATTACGTTTTATATCTGTGACAGGGTAAATAAAAGCCACCAGCTATATGACTGGCAGACATATGTTTAGTCTGCAGTACAGCAGTGATGAGGTTAACTTCAGCTGGGAAGATCATGGCAATTAGTTGGATCCCAGCTGCCTAATCAAGGTGTGTTAAAAACCTCAGGATGTGCACACATGCAGGCTAGCTGGTCAGGAGACAGGAGTGAGTTACTGAAGAGATTACTGATAGAAGGTCTGTTTGCAAAGTACATGGTTTATTAACTGTTGTGTCCTGCATGCTGAAGAGAAACTGCTTTGTTTGCCATGCTAAAGAGAAACTGCTTTGTTTGCCACGCTGAAGATAAGCTATTTTGTTTTGTGTGCTGTATGGTTTTTTTAAAGCTAAATAAATAAGCCTTGTCAAGAGACCCCGCATGTGTAGTTGCATGTACTCTGTAACAATATCATACTTATTTTCCACAATCTTTTAGAACCTTTACACCAAATACTCAACCTATTAGTGATTTACATCCCGGGCAACGCCGGGTATATAAGCTAGTCTACTATAAATTTCAGAATGTTTGTCTGTGTATCTGTGTGAAAAGTCAGCCACTGAGTGTTATACCTGGTATCTTGCATGTGACATCATACTGGTGACATCATAATGAGTTGTAGACATCCATAGCCTTTAATAAATAAAATAAACACGCCGAAAAGTTATGAAAACTCTTTGCTATGATAGACTGCTACCATTTATTTTTTAGTGTTTACTGATTTCGTTTTTTTCCTATATCATGTATATTCTTGCTGAAAGCTACATAGTCATTAAAAAGGGAAATTGCTGCTTTAATAATCAAATATAGAGCCTCTCTTACACTTGATCATAAGAGCAATAAGTTAAACAAAGTATTATTTCATTTTTAGCTGAACCAACAGTGATTTCATTTCACCCCAGAAAAATCTTCACTAATTCCAGTGTTTAAGGCATTAATGTTGTTAGGAGTTTAAAATTATATCAGCAGATGAGAAAAATTGACTGCGTAAAACAACATAAAAAGCACAGGTAATGAAAACGTTTCAGATTGCCATTGTGCTTGAGTGAAATACCCAGGATAACATGGTAACAAAACCAAATAATCCTCAACTGTCATGTCAGACAGACAATCCATTTTAATAAAGGGCAATCAAATAACTGTATTATAAGGCAACTAATTAATCTAAACACACACATATTTTGCCATGCTCAGTAGCACTCCTCTGTGACACTTATACGCTTATATATATATGTGTGGTTATTTTGGGGGTTCAACATGAGCTTGTGGGTGTTATATATATATAACACCCACAAGCTCATGTTGAACCCCCAAAATAACCACACATATATATATAAGCGTATAAGTGTCACAGAGGAGTGCTACTGAGCATGGCAAAATATGTGTGTGTATAGATTAATTAGTTGTTGTTAGTCTCATATATATATATATATATGAGACTAACAACACAAAGTGGTATTGCTAACACTGTAATAAATAAAGCGGTATCAAAAACCAGGCAATGAGTGTATTCAAAGTCTATCTATAATAGAGTGCCTGGTGTTGCTGAGGGAAGACAAAATATGAACACACAAGAGAAAACAGAATCACACTTAGAGCACTCAAAAATAACCGCAAATACACATGATGTAAAGAATTAATCAAAAGAATGAATTTTAATGTATCACAACTAATAAACATACAATTTTAAAAAACATAAAGAGAACACACTGAAAAAAACTCCTAAATAATAACCAACAGGACTGGCTACAACAGGATGAGGTAGCCCCACTGCTCAAAAAGATGAGAGAGAAAACATGGGGAAAAGAAATGCCCCATGCAGGCCGGTCAAAAAACACATCAGAATGGCATGAGCAGGATAAATGGATTAACCCCTAGACAAAAATATATAAGAGTGGTGAAAAAGCCTGAGTCAAGTCAGTCTGGTCTAAGTAAGATTAAATAAGCTTATGCACACACAGTAAATGACTGAGTCAGGGGGAGAAAAGGGTAACATGAAAAAGTTAAATAGTAATGTACCCAAACAAGCTAACCACACTCTATAAAAAAGGAAGCTATACAAATAATATAATAGTATAAAAAACAAAGCAAAAATTGAAGCTGGGGAGATATTTAAAGAGCAGGTGAAACAAGTGAGCAGAGGGCGATGGACAGAAACAAATAATAGAGCCCAACAATGTCATTGCCCATGCCCCTCTCCATTCCCTCCATTCTCTCCAAAAGTTGATCCAACTTGGCCTCCATTCTTTCCCTTTATTGCTGTGTTGTGTTGCAAATTCTTCCGTAGTCACTTAAAGATTCCAGTATGTGACCTACGGAGCTCGGGCTGACAAAAGGTGTCAGGGTGAAATCCGGTTCTCTCTCTAAGAGGCTGGGTGATCGGAGGGGGACGTCGGTGGGACAGGGGAAGTCTTGTTCTGCTTCAGTTGTCAGAGGGATGTCTGGTTGTGCATCAGTGCAGCAGGGGATGTCTTGTTCAGCTTCTGTTGTCAGAGTTGTTAGGTAGCTTCAATATTTGAGAATCAATGCCAACATTTATCTATTTATTATTATTATTATTATTATTATTATTATTATTATATGTTATTAGGTGTATTTAAATAAGTTAACCTAATTCATAACCTAGCTTGAAACATTTTGAATACATTAAACCATTAGTTAGTTGATATCCTGTCAGGCAGGGGGGCGCAAACTTTTTTCCCTGCGCCCCCCTGCCGGCTGTCCCCTCACTCCCGCGCCCCCCTCCCAACCCCAACTTACCCGCGCTCCGGCGTAATGACGTCACGTTGCCATAGCAACGTGACGTCACATGACCTCGCAGCGTCATTTTGATGCCGCGTTGCCATGGCGACACAGGGAGGAAGCCGCCGGAGCCACGGTAAGTTAGGTTTACAGAGGCCCTGCAGCTCCCCCGGCACTTAATTTAAGTGCCTTCGGGAAGCGCGCGGGGCCTCTGTAAACCCCGCGCCCCCCATCGGCAGTGTCGCGCCCCCCCTGGGGGTCGCGCCCCACAGTTTGCGCACCGCTGCTGTAAGGCATCAATATTGGATGGTAATAACCATCCCATGTCAAAATGGGATTATTGAAGAACACTAATGTTACATCTAAAAAATGACAAATATTTCCTGTATGAAAGATCATGAACTATATTTAATTTCTGACAAAATCATGATAGACTCAGTTTAGATAATACTAGAAAAATGATAAGTGTGGTATCAATGAAAAAGTATATAAATGATCCATAATTTGTGATTTTTACAGAAAATGTTATAGTTCCCAGTTAATGTTAAGTCTGGTAGGAACCAGAGTGGATAACGTGAAAATACAAAACATCTCTCTCTGGTTGAGGATGTTCTGGCGATCACCTTTTCCAATGGGTAAGGGTACATGTTCAATCCCACTGAAGGTAAATATTTTTAAATCACTCTGTGGACACTCTGAGCAGTGTCTAGACACTGGGAATCGTAGGTCTTTTTTCTTTATGGACCTAACATGCTCCATTATTCTGAGTTTTAGCGGTCTAATTGTTCGTCCGATGTATTTTTTGCCACATCTAAGAATATAAATCACAAATTTTGTGTTACATGTAATAAATGATTTTATCTTATGTCTATTTTTTGTCACAGCTAATGTTACATGTTTGATCGGTTTGGCAAAAATACAAACACTACACTGGCCACACTTGTGAAACCTAGAGGTGGTGAAAAGCCCCTAGTTAAAGGCGCTTTTGAGACATAGAGGCTTGAATATATATACTGTATGTTGACAGGGTTCTGGCTTTCTTGAAAACAAATGTTATTTTTTTATGAACAATTGGTGTAAGATCTTTATCAAATTTCAAGATATTCCAGTGCTTATTAATAAGGGATTTGATCTCATTAGAATGTCTGCCATGTTGGGTAATAAATGATAGCAACATTTCTCTATCAATTTTTGCTTTGGGATTACACTTAAGTAAATCGGATCGCTTAGCGAAAAAAGCATTATCAAAAGCATTTTGAATATTTGTCTTCTTATACCCCCTCTGGAGGAATCTAGTAGCAAGTTCCTTGGATTGTTCTACAAACAGTTCCATATTTGAACAGACTCATCTTAATCTTAAGAATTGGCCTTTTGGGATCCTTGAGATTTCTGCATTTGTTCCTTTGAGATTTCTGCTTTTTTGCACATTTATGTATTGTTGTGTATTTTCATGGTCACAATGTATACTTATATACAAGCTCATGTCTAATGATGTTCATGGATGTTATGACGAATCCGACCGGAGGGGCCGCCACTATACTTCTATCATTGGCTCATTGGCTTCCCATTCTTTGGGGAAGCATCTTGGTGGAACACAGGTGGCGGAGCATCCAGTCTACTTAATCTCATACTACAGGGAGTAGTTACTTTACTCTTTGAAAAAGCGCACAGGTGCGCAAAACACGTTAGAGGTTCCCGTATCTCTTTTTTAACATGTTGCTGACAGCCCAACAAATAATTTTTTTATGCGATCTGGCTCCCATCGTTTTTTACTTACCTGCAGTGCACCGCTACTTCCTGTTCCCCACAGGAGACTATCCGATACTGTACTGTATAGACAGTCTAACTATATATTATTGAATGAGAATATTATTGTTTCTGTTCCCTCCTTTCTCCCTTATCCCCTCTCCTTCCGTTCTCTATCATCCCCCTCCCTTTTCCCCTTCTCCCTCGTTTCTTGTACTAATTTTTGTGAAATTTATGTAGAAAAAAAAATCTTTATCCATTGTCATATTTAACTTCAGTCGTGTGACAAATACGTATGCACACTTTTAATCGTTCACATTTTGGTATAATTGTAGGGAGGCAAAGTGGCTTGTGGATGAGATCAGCAAATCAAATGATGAACGTTGTGCTGCCGCAGTTAAAGAAGTTCTACAGCAGGATCAAAACCTGACAATGTCCGAGTCTAGCATCAGGAGAATGAGACGTTAATTGGGCTGGAAGTACAGATGTGTCAAGTAAAGGGTTTTGCTGCAACATTGTATAATGCAATAGTGTCATTGTTCAATATGCCAATGTACGAGTTAACATTACCTGTACAATTCTATCTTGTCATTACATAGTGTATCCAATGATAAGGGAGCCCAACAAGATAAAGAGAATACAGCAAGTGCAAGCATGGATCGATAGTGGGGAAACTTTTGACAATGTAATATTTTCAGATGAGACGTCAGTTGCCCTAGAAAGATTTGCCACTTTTGCTTTTACAAAAAAAAAAACGTCTATTCCTGAAGCCCCGTCTCAAGCACCCACTCAAGGTCCATGTGTGGGGTGCAATCTCTAGACTTGGATGAGGGTCCATAATAATATTTGATGGAAATTCACAGTTTATCCTTTTTGGTAAGGTAATTTAATGTGCAATAATGATGTACTGTATGACATTATTTCTCTTTTTCTGTACAGGAATCATGGATAAAAAATGGTTTCAAGAAGAGATTATTGACTCAATAACTGACCATATTCAGGCTCAGTTCCCATCTGTTCATCGTTTCTTCCAGGATAATGACCCAAAACATAGTGCCTTGTTTACCCATATTCATGCACGCGGAATTAACTGAGTGAAGACGCCCCCAGAGTAAGTGCTGCATTATAACTGTTTCTTGTTGATTTCTAATGTATGGATACAGTAGATCACCTTTTTTGTCCCAGATGTTGCAGATCACCCAATTTGAACCTCATAGAACTGGTGTGGCATGAGATGAAACTCTACCCGAGGAAGGTCGGAAAACCTGCCAACAAGTACCAACTTGTAAAAGGGAATACGAGCTTTCTGGGCAAACACTCTTAATGTAGAAAAATGCAACAAATATATAAACGACATTGGCAGTGTTTTGCCCATTGTGTTACAGCATAATGGACATGCTACTGGCATGTAGTAATGATGTATCCAGTGGATTATTTTATACCTGAGACATAAATTAATCGATATATAAATATATATATATATATTATATATATATATATATATATATAATATATATATATATATATATATATATATATAAAAACAACATTACCATTCTCTCGTCTCGTCTCGTCCTGAGACATAAATAAATCGATATATAAATATATATATATATACATTACCATTCTCTCGTCCGGTAAAGAAAGACTGCACTCGGTTCAGTAATCATGAAAAACTGTATTGGGCATCTGAATAAAAAAGATAAATCACCCAATCCGACGTTTCGGTCCTGGAATAGGACCTTTCCTATTCCAGGACCGAAACGTCGGATTGGATGACTTATCTTTTTTATTCAGATGCCCAATACAGTTTTTCATGATTACTGAACCGAGTGCAGTCTTTCTTTACCGGACGAGAGAATGGTAATGTTGTTTTTCTATTATTTGAGACTAGCACCTGTCTATATGAACCAGTACATTGAGTGCAAGCTGTGATGTTTGTTTTTTTATATATATATATATATATATATATATATATATATATATATATATAGAGCTAGGTTGTTCCCCCACCATCCCCCTTGTCTGCGGTGCGGAGCGCTGCGGCTGCTCAGCGGAATATGCAGGTGCCGCTGGAGCAGCAGAGGGCCTCGGGAGAGAGGGAGGTGCACGACGCCATTTTGTGTATGTTCACGCATGCGCAATGAGTCGTGCATGCGCAGAATGAGTCTAGGAGCAGCGGCTATCTCACAATAGGGTTCTTCAGGGAAACTACATTTCCCATGAGCCCTAGGACACATCACCATGTGATGCAGAGCAACCAATAGGGCTAGAAGATCGGACGGTGAGGGTTTTTGCTACATTTGGAGCGCTTAGAGCGCGAGGCGGCAGTTGGAGCCAGGACCAAGTAGGGGAAGGTAGGGTCTGAGTGTCAGTGGCACTCAGACTAGGCCAGATTAATCCCTTGGGTCCCAGATAGGCCCCAATCAAAGTAAGCTTGTGGTTGCTTCAGGGAACAGATAGGGACGCTAGATAGGGACGCTTCCCAATTTTACTGTTTAGTGTCAGGGACACAGAGAATACGCCATGCGGTGATTGTGTCCTCTAGTCTGGGACCAGACCAGCACAGTGTTATCAGAGACTCTTAAAGGTGAGACCCTCCTACCGGAGTTCACCCAAAGCAGAGGTGGACGCCATCGCGGATGATAACGTCACTGGATCAGTGGATCCTCATTGCTAGTCGGCTGCACCAGGTACTGGAGTACACGACAGTTACCTCAACTAATGTGGAATCAAGAGCAAGACGGTTAATGGAATGTACTCTTAGAGATTGGAGGTTAATTAGCCTCCGGGCAGACCTATCATCTCAGGCATAGGCTCCTTAACCTCCAATCTCTCAGAGTTCATAGATTTCTACTTTCAGAAATATGTATTTGAGGCTAGGTCACATCTTCGTGATACAGCACAGGTTCTTAACATCTTGAAAGATATAATCTGGCACAAAAGATTATATTTTAGTGACTTGCGACGTTACATCTCTGTATACATTGATTAACCAAAGAGATAGTTGCAAAGCAATCAGAAAGACACTAGAGGGGGATCAGACAATGAAGCAAGATCAGAGAGAATTTCTAATAGAGGGCATACATTTTGTACTAAAGCACAATGTGTTTTGGTTTAACTGGACTAACGATCTGCAGAAGTGCGGCACGACCATGGGACTAGGTTCGCACCCAACTACGCCAATATTTTCATGTCCCAATTGGAGGAGGAAAGTATTTGGTCTGGCCATCAGTTCGGTGCGAACCTAGTCCTCTTGCTAACTTATATAGATTATGTCCTTTTTATTTGAAAGGGGAGCGAGTTGGACTTTGACTCCTTCCTAAATCACATTAATAACAATGATATTAACCTTCATTTTACTTCACAACACAGTCTGAAACAAATTGATTCTCTGGACCTAACTATTTTCATTGAGAATAGGACACTGAAGACCAAAACATTTTATAAATAGGTGGATTCGAATAATTATCTGTTGAATATGAGTTGCCACAAGAAACAGTGGCTAGACAATATACCATTTGGACAATTCCGGAGATTATGCAGGAACTTCACAGACGATAGAATTTTTAAAGAACAAACAGATATAATGAGGGAAAGATTCATTGAGAGGAATTACGACAAAGGACTGATAGATAAAGCAATTGCTAGAGCACCTGCACTTAAACAGGAAGATCTGTTAGTTTCAAAAAGCAAAGAACAGACTAGTGAGTATATAGTGCCATTTGTTACTAAATTTAACAGAGATGCCACCAAGATAACTAATATAGTGAGAAAACACTGGCACCTGGTTCAGAAAGACACAGTACTTAAAGATCATGTATCAAATCATACTAAAGTCATTTTTACTAAAGCAGCAAACCTTAAAAATAGACTTGCACCGAGTGTGTTTAGGAAAAGAGAGACAGAGATTCCACCGAACTGGCTCTCACAGCAGAAAGGTTTCTATGGTTGTAATAGGTGCAAAGCGTGCACCCATGCTTCCAAAGAAAGAATTAAATTTAGTTCTACCGCTACCGGGGAGGAATTTACAACCAGAGGTTTTATGAACTGTAGTTTCACATTTGTGGTGTATCTGCTGGAGTGCCCACGTGGACTCCAGTATGTGGGACGTACCTCGAGACCATTGAGGTTCCGCATACTGGAGCACATAGGCAACATCAGAAAAAAACTAGCCATGCACAGTGTATCCAGACACTTCGATGCGGTACACGCAGGAAGTACAGCAGAGCTAAAATATAGAGGGATCGAACAGGTACCACGGAACTGGAAGGGAGGCGATAGACTCACAAGCCTTTGTAAACAAGAAACGTATTGGATATATAGGCTAAAAACACTTGTTCCATCTGGTATTAACATTGATATCGACCTTGGGGCCTTTATCTGATCTATGACCCTTGTCGTTGTTTCACCAGTGAAAAAAAAATGTATTCTGTTTGCTGTACAGCACTTAGGTGCTCTGTTTGTGCCCAAAGGATTTTGTCTTATTTGTTTTATCATCCTCTTTGTCTTTGACTCCTGCAGGGCATTACTATCATCTCCGTTTAGGAGATAACTGTTGTTCTTTATATCAATATGAGTGTGCGGTCATCTATTAATTCGAGAGGCATTACTGCAATCGCCGTTTAGGAGATATTAGTTGTTTTTAAAAGTATGTTATTTTTACCATTAGTATGAGTGCGGGTCATATATTAATCTTATATACTTGAATGCAAGAGTTTGACATAGTTAGAACTAGGTTTACCTCTAGTTGATTAGGCAAAAGCCAGTTACAGTATATGGAAAAATGCATTGCTAAGAGGTATTTACCTCATATATTTATGTTAAAAATGTACCTCATTTAACAATCTTACCATGAGGTATCTATATATTTGTAACGGGTATTCCTTGTGAATACAGACGCTACTACCTGCTGTGTATACCTGTGTAGCTCTCAGGAGCCTAAGCCTCCACTCGGGGAGCCTGGGGTACATACATATAACACAATCTTGTGGTGCAACGCCTCCACCTGCGATGGCTCCCACCAGAGGAGGAGTGGTTCCTCGCAGGACAAATATATATATATATATATATATCACTCCACACACCGCATGTAAAATAACCAATGACTACTGTAGCAATACTTATTCATATATCAACAGGTGTCCCTCTCTAGAGGAGACACTATTTACTACGTCTCGCAGGACGCTTCCACCTACACCGGGTGATCCCACCCCGTGTCCAGTAACCCCACACAATATGTCCCGACCCTTAAAGGGAGATGATATGTGTGACTGCGCAGCCACTAGTCCCGTATGAATATAATATATGTAGGATCGTTGGTGCACTTGGTGATGGTTACCTGCCGAGCACTCCAGTGCCCTGGCCTGCCAAGGAGCTTCACAAACGATCCGAAGGCTGACGAATACAGGAACTACAGTCCGGGGCAATCCCACCCAGATGGCTGCTGCAGCGGCAGCGGAGGTCTGAGCCCAAACCTCTGGATGGACGTGCAGCGTCCGCTGTGTCCCTAACTGACTCTGGGTAGTAAGGGGCAGGGTCCCTAACCTGGGGCCTGTCCCTACAACACTCAATACTACTGGTGACTCAGGGCTATCTGGGGCCTAGGTGGCTGCTGGCCTAGTGCAGGGAGTCACTGACTCCTGCACCCTACCTCCTTCCCCTAGCTGCTCTTGATGCCGACTAACGTGCTCGAAACCCCACGAAAAGTATCTATTCTCCTCCGCAGGGAGATGCTGTAGCCCTATTGGCTCCCTGGGGTCACGTGGGGTGCTCCTGAGGCTCATGGGAGATGCAGTCCCTTCTGTGAGCCCTCTCCTGATTGGCCCTCGTTCGCGCGCATCTCCTGCGCATGCGCGAACTTCCCTGCTGGCCACCGCACCGAGGTCTTCACTGCGCATGCGCCAACAATTAGAAGATGGAGGTGCCCTCGCCACCCTGCTTCGGGAGTGCCGGGAGCTCTAACAACGCGATCGCGGCCCTAGCAACCGGCCGCACGCGTCTCCGGCAACCCCCGAGCAGGATCCTGACCGCCCCCACTCTTCCGATCGGCCGACGGGACCGCCATTGGGCTCGGCGGCACCCGCGATCGCCAGGAAGGTGAGGGGGGCTTGGCAGGCAGGGGGGACCTGGCTACATCCTCCCCCTGGTAAAAACCCCAACGTCCTCGCTTGGGACACATAACTTAATAACTATATACATCAGTTATATAATAAAAATGCAGTTCAATTATATAACTTAGCACATTCACATTTACTTTATACGATGTTGCACAATTCGGTGAGCATCACAATCACAGATTGTATTTTGCTCCGAGACCACTGCTGAGCCTCATAATGGGGTGCCCCAATTTGATCATAGGTTACCCGATTTTGGCTTTGGCTCCTTCGGAGCTGTTCTACAGCAACTCCCTCTGGGGAGTAATATGTACAGCCTCTTCCCTTGAGGGGAGAAATGTCTCTGAACAGTCTCTGTTGGGTACAAAGCTCGGGCTCTGTGGATCCAAAGGCTGGCCTGTTGGTGCCACCTTAGTAGGCGTTGGCCTATGGGGCCCTTTACCCATAGTTCCTCTGGGAGATGCCCCTTCTATGGAATAGTCCCTTTGAGAGGGTCCTTCCATAGGGTCTTCAGGAGTTTCAGAGTGGGTTTCGTTATTTACTGTCTCTTGACCCATCTCTGATAAGTCGGACTCACCGTTGAGCGGTGTGGCCAGTATTTCTGCTTCTTCGTCTCCCACTTGGGGAATGGGGAGAAGGTGATTACGATGCCAAACCTTTACCCGGCCGTCAGTGTCTTTGATGCGATAGACCGGGAGGCCGGGCATCTGTGACTCTACCTCATATACTCCGTCTCTCCATCGGTCCGCCAGTTTATGTTTTCCGAGGACTCCCAGATTATGAAGCAACACAGCGTCCCCAGGACGTAGCTCCCGATACTTGACTTTATTGTCGTATCGTCTCTTATTGCCAGCATTCAGTTTAGCTGTAGACTTCTCAGCCTGTTGGTAAGCTTGCTGCAAACTGTCCTTTAGCCTTTGCACATACTTGAAATGGGTAGCATTGTGTATCCCATCCGTTGATACTCGAAGACACACATCTACTGGGAGTCTTGCCTCCTGCCCAAACATGAGGAAGTATGGGGAGAATCCAGTGGACTCATGGCGAGTACAGTTGTACGCGTGTACCAAAGTTTCTACGTGACGACTCCATTCCGTTTTCTGCGCACCCTTCAGGGTTCCGAGCATGTCCAACAAGGTCCTGTTGAATCGTTCAGGCAAAGCGTCTCCTTCGGGGTGGTACGGAGTCGTCCAGGATTTGGCGATGTTCAGCATTTTGAGTAATTCTCGGATCAGAGTGCTCTCAAAATCCAGCCCTTGGTCGGAGTGAAGTCGGTTTGGAAGACCGTAGTGAACGAAGAACTTCTCCCATAGTATTTTTGCGACTGTGATGGCTTTCTGGTCTTTTGTGGGGAAGGCCTGAGCATACCGGGTGTAATGGTCCGTGATGACCAGCACGTTACAGATTCCTCGTTTATCGGGTTCAATACACAAAAAGTCCATACACACCAGGTCCATTGGACCAGAACTCTTGAGATGGGCCATGGGTGCTGCTCTGATAGGCAAAGTCTTGCGTTGAACACACCGGGAACAACGGTGGCAGTGTTGTTCCACCGCTTCCCGCATCTTGGGCCAGAAGAACCGGTCTCGGACTAACCCAAAAGTCTTCTCTATACCGAGGTGCCCATGCTCATCATGTTGAGACTTCAACACCATATATCTCAAGTTTTGGGGTAGAACCAGTTGTCGCCTATCAGGGTGGTTGTGATATTGGACTAACCTATAGAGCAAGCAATTATCTATCTCGAACTTGTCCACCTCACGCATTAGCAACACGATCAGGTCTCGGGGAGCACTTTTCAGTAGAGCGGGATTCTTTCTCTGAACAGCTTGCCGAATGATGCTGATTACTGGATCTCTTATTTGATAGTCCACTAAGTCTTTCCATCTTATGACTTTGTCATGGGTTATGTTCATTCCCTTGGGGTTGCAGTAGGCGGCGGGGATAGCCTGCTACTGGCATACTAACGAATCTGCAACTCGTAGTTCGGAGAAGGCCACCTGATCATTGATGACGGCCGCTATGCTACACATTGCTCGCATCCCTGGCCCGGGGATCTCAACCCATTCATCATCATCGGGAGTAGCACTTAATCCTGGTCGTCGTGATAGAGCGTCAGCTCCAATGTTCAAAGGACCCGGCTTGTACTTCAGAGAGAATCTTTAGTTACATAGGGTTGCCAGCCATCGGTGCCCTGCTGCATCCAACTTGGCTGAAGTATTGATGTACTTGAGAGGATTGTTATCCGTCCTTACCTCAAACGTAACACCATAGAGGTAATCATGAAGTTTCTCTGTGATTGCCCATTTGAGAGCCAGGAACTCTAGCTTGTGTACAGGGTATTTCTGTTCACTGGGTGTCAGACTGCGGCTGATGTAGGCTACAGGCCGAAGCCCCTCTGGGTGCTTCTGATGCAAGACAGTGCCCAGTCCATTAAGACTGGCATCCACATGCAGAACGTATGGTTATTCCGGATCGGCATACGCAAGCACTGGTGATTCAGTCAGGCTTTTCTTCAAGTTAAGGAAGGCCCGCTCACACTCGGACGTCCACTTATCGCCAAACGGTTGACGGGCCGACGTGGCCTTCCTTCCGGTATCTTCGGGGTAGATCTTCAACAGATTGTTCAGGGGTTTAGCTCGACTAGAGTACCCTTCCACGAAGCGACGGTAATACCCACAGAAACCCAGGAATAATCGCAGTTCCGTGACATTCTCGGGACGTGGCCAGTTCACTACCGCTTCTACTTTGGCTGGATCGGTAGCAATTCCTTGAGCAGACACGATGTGTCCCACGTAGGTCACTGAGGTGTGACAAAACCGACACTTGTCGAGGGATAACTTCAATCCTTCTTTTCCATGACGGCCTATCACCTTCAGCAGCCTCTCTTCGTGCTCTTCCAGGGTCTTCCCAAAAACAATGATGTCGTCCAGGTAGACAAGGCACTCCCGAGGTTTCATGTCCCCGATTGTTTTCTCCATCAGTCGCTGGAAGGTAGCCGGAGCTCCACATATACCTTGGGGCATACGCGTAAATTGATAGAAGCCCAGGGGGCAGACGAAGGCTGTCTTTTCCTGGTCCTCTTCACTCAAAGGTACCTGGTAGTACCCAGATCGTAAGTCGAGCACGCTAAACCATTGACTCCCGGTTAGAGCATTCAGGATTTCTTCAATGCGAGGAAGGTTGTATTTATCGGGTACCGTACGATTATTCAGAGTTCGATAATCGACGCACAATCTTACAGATCCATTCTTCTTCCTTACCATCACTATGGGTGATGCATAAGGACTCCGAGACTCCGTCAATAAACCCAGCGGTCTCCATTTCCTTCAGGACATTCCTTACATCGTCCACATCCCTGGGGGCTATGCGACGAGAGCGTTCACGGAACGGAGTGGCGTCACTCAACCTAATGGTGTGTTGGGCGCTGCGACTGCGGCCCACATCCATCTCGCTGGTGGAAAATACCGTCCTTCTTTCATTAAGCTTGGCCGTCAGTCAATCCTTCCACTCAGTTGGCAGCGTCGAGTCTCCGAAGTTGAAGTCCAGATCGACTAACTGCTCACCCACTGCAGCGGCGTTCACCTGGGGCACTGTTTCTACCGGGCTGACGGGATATATGCTGCCCAAACTTTGTCCTGCATCAATGTTCATCGGAAATGGAGAGATATTTTGAACATACACGTAGGTTCGTAGAGGAATTCTGGTCGTCCACTCTCTCACTTCGGGTATTACCCTATACCCTCTCTGGGTCTCTTCCTCAGGGGTACTCTCCAGAGAGAACAGATGATTGGTCTCATCTCAATACGGATAACAGCACCAGACGGCCATGCGTTGCACTCCCCCTGGTAAAATGGTCGTCAGTCCGCGTTGACGATTGTAGAGGTCCCCGTGACGCTCTAAGGCATATACTCTGTTGCATTCCTCTCTCAGTACAGGGTCAAGGAGTGGATTGGCCATTGGCAATTCATTGGTCTCTTTCAGGTAGGCTCTGATTACGGCTCGCACTATGTCCGTATTGGTTCCCAAGATGACTGGGTACTGACACTGTCCTTGAGGCTTTGGCATACCATTGCCTCCACATGCATGGGATGTTTCTTGCCGGTATTCAATTGAAGTATCTCCAGTTGAACTCTCACAATCCCATCGATGGGGTAATCTTCATTGCTCAACCCCCTCCCCTTCATATGTTCCGCCGACCGCAGGGGACAGTGCTTAAGGTGTTGGTCGTAGAATTGTCGGTATATTATGGTCACTTGGGACCCGGTGTCCAGTAAAGCAGAAGCATAGACTCCTTCTACTACCACACGCACGATGGCAGAGGGGCCTACCTGGCAGTAACCATCCCCTGCCGGAGTTCCATCATCTGGGTTTAGGTCAGTAGGAGCTTCGGGAGGCGCAGGGGTGGCCTCGGACGTCTTGGCTTCTGTGGTCTGTATCCGACAGATCATGGACCTAGCCGAGCTTCCTTTACTGGGCGTTTTCTTTTCTTGGGTGACTCCATCAGGGCACTCTCTGGAGAAATGGCCTTTCTGTCCACAACCATAGCAGACGATATCTTTAGGCTCCAGGCGTCTTGGGTAAGTGGGGGAGGATCTCCCCGAAGTCCGGCCTTTCGTTGAGGGCAACTTGGGTGGCTCCTCTTCCTCTTTGACAGGTTTCTTGATCCGGCGAACGGAGTATCCCGGGATGTCACTCGCAGGGGGCTCTTTGACCTTGGTGCCTGTATGCAGCTTGGTATAGGCTTCATGCCCTTTGACGATCCCCAAAATGTCCATGAAGGTATGGGGAGTCCCCTCCATTAGTGAGCACCTAATCATGATCACTATGTGATGCGTGGGAATGGCCCCTCGGAGGAACTGCTTGCACCGGTATTCGTCCATCTCTGAGGCTAGGATGAGGCCGCAAGTTCGCAATTTCCACAGGACTAGCTGGATTCATTGAAGGAAATCTGACAGGTCTTCCTTCTCCTTCTGTCGGAGACCGTAATATTTGAACCACAGCTCACTCTCATCTTTTCCATAGATCTGGACCAACAAGTCTACCATCTGATGAGCAGAGAGATCAGGGTCTTGGTCGCGCTGTGCACTGACCATGGTGGCTGCTGGGGGTCGGAGGCTTTCCAGGATTCTCTGACGTCTGACCGTTTCAGAGCTGGGCCATTCATCGATCACCTTGAGGGTGTGTTCCTTCCAAGACTCGATGGTTTCTTCGCCTGCGGGGACAGGAACCATTGCTGAAAACGCCTTCAACTTCCTGTAATTTTGGGCTTGGGCGGACGTAGTTATCGCTTCCACAAGCTGCGGGAAGGTCACTCCTAGCATGGAGCCGCCACTGTCTGAGGAACTTGCGATCCCCGCTCTCTGACTGTTAGAGGTTGGGATGAAGCTGTTCACTAACCGGTTAGGGACCGGTGATGTTGGCAGGCTACCGGCCCAGCTGGTGGCCCCTTGCCTAGCATCAGAAGAGAAGGTCACTCGGGGTAGAGATATGTCTGATCTGATGGGTGTACTGGCGGCCATATCTTTGTCTTCAAAACCCGCGTGTCTGGTATGGGAAGTTACGTGACTGGAAACGGTTCCAGGGTAAATTACAGGGCACCCTTGCAGTAAAGTCTCTGGTAGATACACTACTCGTGGGCCTCTATCAGGGGGTATAGCTTATTCGGTGGCCAGCAATAGGGTGTTCTCTTGCCGGTCAATGTTGTAGTGCTTGCTGATGAGGCGGGCGCCCGCCAGACCAGGTAATGTCCTTATTGTGCTGCAGACGGTAAACATGGATACATCGGCAGGAACCCCGTCTACGGCGACTACGTGTCACAGGAGCTCTCCTAGCTTTTCGGCCCAGTCCGCCACTTGTTGGGGCGTGAGCGCAGACATGCTGACTGATAGAATACTACGTGAACTACTGAGTAGGGCACGCCAGGGCTGAATCTCAGCAGCGCCTCCAAATGTAACGGGTATTCCCTGTTAATACAGACGCTACTACCTGCTGTGTATACCTGCGTAGCTCTCAGGAGCCTAAGCCTCCACTCAGGGAGCCTGGGGTACATACATATAACACAATCTCGTGGTGCAACGCCTCCACCTGCGATGGCTCCCGCCAGAGGAGGAGTGGTTCCTCGCAGGACAAATATATATATATATATATCACTCCACACACCGCATGTAAAATAACCAATGACTTTACTTTAGCAATACAGCCATCTAGTAGCTTGTGGAGCTTAGGGACAGGCCCTAGATAGGGACACTGCCCCATTATTGGTTGAATAGACAGGGACACAGTGTTGAAGCCGTGCGGCCCTGTGAGGTGGGTTCTGGGCTCAGGACACCACCAAAGACCCTGCGACAAGGAGTGACATTGTTCACGCTGGACTTTCAACCCACGCGGTGTGGAGGACCACGTCGGATCGTGCGGATTTATATCGCGGTACCCGTGGCTGGAGCCCGGGCAGGTAACCTGCAACTCACGTGCACCAACCAGGCCTATCACCAAACATAGTGGCTGCGCAGTCACACATACACATGTACAGTGGTATTTGACTTCGGGAGCACGAGACATTTGGGTGGGGGTTACTGGACACAGGGTGGGGTCACATTGTGGGTGGTTAGCGTCCGCCGTGATGCCTAGAGGTGATAGCGTCCGCCGTGACGCCTAGAGGTGGTAGCGTCCGCCGTGACGCCTAGTGTGGTTAGTGTCCGCCGTGACACCCAGTGTGGTTAGCGCCCGCCGTGGCGCATGATGAGGTTATGATGTTATAATATTATGATGTTATGATGTTATTACGTGATATGTGTGTTTCCATGCAGTAAAGCCAGTCATGTTTTATATTCGGTAGCGTTGTGTGGTTGTTTCCTGTGAGGGCCTCCTCCCACTCCGTTGGGATCCCTCCCAGGTGGAGGCGTTGCACCTAGAGATGTATGATATGTATGTACCCCAGGTTCCCCAAGCGGAGGCTTAGGCTCCTGAGAGCCACACAGGTTGCACAGCAAGTAGTAGCGGCGGGATTCATAGGGAATACCCGTTACATTTGGAGGCGCTGCTGAGATTCAGACCTGGGGTGCCCGAACTCAGTAAAAATGTCGTTAGGTTACACGTTACCTTCCCGCCAAGAGGTGTACACGTGGGCGGTAAAAAGGCAATAACACCCTCACAAACCCTTGCTGTAGGATAAGTTCCCGCCAATGCCTCATCCTATGAACTATGTTTAATCCTAATGCAGTACCCAGGCTTAGAAGATGCCAGAATCTTGGGTCGCCGCTCCGACCCAGACGGGTCATGGTGCACCGTATTAATCACTGGGGGATGTGAATTGTCGCCACAGCAAGGCCCATCCAACTTGCGTTTCCACGGGGCCCTCCGCTCAGGGTGTCCTGTTATTTATCCTGAAATGCCGATAAAACCCGAACCCTGTAGCCCCAGTACAGACCTGCTAGAGACTAGTATGCGCATGTCCCTGTCCCCACCAGAAAGTATATGTGGGGATGAGGCCAGTGTATTATCCTGTGCTAATTGTCGCTCAAGCAGACGGAGCTCCAGCCCCAGTAGAATGGGAGAAATCCAATTACTAGCCCAGGCCATCCAACAACTGGGTGGGCCCAAGCACGAATCCCCTTCCCCTCAGCCATACCGCAAGTTAAAGCTCTTTTCAGGGGTAAACCCTACTCCCACTGGTGAAGAGGCTTTTGATGTTTGGAAGGAATATGCTTCACAGGTACTGGAAGAGTGGACCTGTCCTGATGAGGTGAAAAGACAACGAATCATGGAGTGCCTGCGCCCGCCTGCGTCCACTACCATCAAGATGTATAAAGATCAGCATACTGAGGTTACCGCACATCAGATGATGGAGTCGCTTACCCGGGCATATGGTAAGGAAGATGATGTGAGTGAGTTATGGACTAAGTATTACAATCTCCGCCAGAAAGAGGGGGAAGACCTATCCGAGTTCATACAATGGATCCAATTGCTCTTGTGGGAGCTACATTCCCGCCAAGTCATCAAGGCCTCAGAAGTAAATGAGTATAGGCGCACTCAATTCCTGCGGGGAGCCATACCCACGCACCATATCGTGGTAATGATCAGATGCACGCTACAGAAGGGGGACCCCCCTACTCTAGAAGACCTACTGGATGAGGTGAAGGGTCATGAGGCCTATACTAGGTTGCATACGCCCAAGGAGGCCAAAGACCCTCACAAGGATGAGACCAAGGAAGCAACAGTGCCCAAAGCAAAGGGAAGCAAGAGCGGTAAGGATACGGCCACCCCGGAGGTGCCTAGGTCCGCTCCCAGGTCACTTGACGGTCCGGGTCCCCGCCCAGACTTCCGTTGCTTCAACTGTGGCGAGCAGGGCCATGTTGCAAGGAACTGTTCGCATCCCACTAAGGCCCAGACCTACACCGTGACCGTGCGCAAGGCAATCTCGTCCCTATCAACCGTACCCGAGGATGTTGCCGAGGAGTCGGGGAGGCCTTCCATGGAGGAGACGCCCCCGCCGATGCTTACTGCCGAGTAGGGCCCACCGCTGTAATAAGAGTCGTCGTGGAGGGGATATACTCTTCAGCACTTCTGGACACTGGATCACAAGTGACCATCATCTACCGTCCATTCTACGACCAGCACCTCAGCCATCTTCCCTTGCAGTCAGCCGAAAAGATGAAGTTATGGGGACTGAGTAAAGATGATTATCCCATAGACGGAATAGTGGCGGTCAAGCTGGATATCTTGCAGTTGAACACTAACAAGTCGCATCCCATGCTAGTGGAAGCTTTGGTCTGTCCGGAGGCTCGAGAACATCCCAGTGCCCCCATCATACTAGGCACGAATGCAGATATTGTGAGGTCGGTGATTCGCTCATTCCTACAAGAAGCCGGCGAGCTACCGTTGTCATCCCTGAATATAGCCCCTGGCCTGCGGGAAGAATGCTATAGGGTGGCGTATGAAGAAGAGTATGGTGAAATCTTTAATCAAGAGCGAGGGTTATTGCAGATTCCACCAGGGGGAGTGAGGCAAGTGACAGCGCTGATCGAGTACCCCAGTCGGCACGAACACGACCGATACTTCTCGCTGGAGACCCTCCCCGAGTCTGAGAGTCAGTGGGGATACCGAATGATACCTGAAGTACGGGATTGGCCATCTACTGTCCCCAGGAAGATTACCGTGTCTATCCAGAACATGTCTCTCCATACCGTGCCGCTGGAAGTAGGACAAAGGTTGGGTAGAATTTATCCTGTGGATCCTGTAGACGACCCAGTGACCGTTCACACTGCCCGTGTGGGAGAAGAGGCCGAGGCACTACAATTCGACTTCGGAGAGTCTCCCCTGGAGGAAGCATGGAAAGAGAAGCTACGTGCTCAGTTGAGAGAGAGACGAGATGTGTTCTCTACTAGTGAGATGGACGTGGGATGCAGCAGAAGCGCTCAGCACACGATTCGTCTGAATGATGACACGCCATTTAGGGAAAGGTCGCGCCGCTTAGCTCCCAGAGATGTGGAGGATGTGCGTGGTGTCCTGAATGAGATGGAAACGGCCGGTATAGTGACCGGATCTCGGAGTCCCTATGCCTCACCGATTGTGGTGGTACGAAAGAAGAATGGGTCTGTTCGATTGTGCGTGGACTACAGAACATTGAACAGACATACTATGCCTGACCAATACACGCTACCCCGAATAGAGGAGATCCTCAGCGCACTGTCCGGAAGCCAGTGGTATAGCGTGTTGGACCTTCGATCTGGGTATTACCAGGTTCCGATGAGACCCACTGATCAAGAGAAGACGGCGTTCGTCTGTCCTCTGGGATTTTATCAGTTCACTCGGATGCCCCAAGGTATCTGTGGCGCTCCAGCCACTTTCCAACGGCTTATGGAAAAGACGATTGGAGATATGTGTCCGCGTGAGTGTCTGGTCTACCTAGACGACATAATTGTGTTCGGAACCACACTTGAAGAACACGAGACTAGGCTGATGAAAGTGTTGGATCGCTTAGGGAAAGAAGGCTTGAAGCTCTCCTTGGATAAGTGCCGCTTCTGTCGAACATCGGTCACTTATGTGGGTCATATCGTGTCCGCAGACGGAGTGGCCACCGACCCGGCCAAGGTGGAGGCGGTGGTGAATTGGCCAAGACCAGAGAATGTGATGGAGCTGAGGTCATTTCTCGGGTTCTGTGGATACTATAGACGATTCGTGGACGGATACTCCAAGAAGGCAGCTGTGCTGAACGATCTGCTGAAGGTCTATCCAGAGGAACCCAAGCAGAAGAGGACCACCCCAAGGACCCCCTTCGGGGATCGGTGGACGCCCGCTTGTGAAGAAGCATTTAAGAGGCTGAAGAATAGTTTAACAGAGGCTCCCGTCCTAGCCTATGCTGACCCGGAGAAGCCTTACATTCTGCACGTGGATGCCAGCCTCAACGGATTGGGAGCTGTGCTACATCAGAAGTACCCCACTGGGCTTCATCCTGTGGCATATGCAAGTAGAAGTTTGACTCCCAGTGAAAAGAATTATCCAGTTCACAAATTGGAGTTCCTCGCCCTCAAATGGGCCATATCTGACAAACTACATGATTACCTATATGGGGTCACCTTCGAGGTCCGAACAGACAACAATCCGCTGACCTATGTACAAACCACGGCCAAGTTAGATGCGACCGGTCACAGATGGTTGGCCACCCTTGCCAATTACCAGTTTTCTATGAAATATAAGCCTGGACCTCTCAATATAGGAGCCGATGCTCTATCTAGGAGATCGGGACTGGGCGAGACCGCCGACGATGGCCCTTGGGAAGAAATTCCAGGACCAGGAATGAGAGCTATGTGTTCCACTGCTGCTATTGTAAACGACCGAGTGGCATTCTCCGAGCTACGAGTAGTGGATTCTTTAGGGTGTCGACCTCAAGCCCTTCCAGAAGCTTACTGCCACCCCGATGGCATGGGTCTAACACAAGACGTTATCTTCACGGTGAAGGAACTGGTACTAGCACAGACACATGATCCTGCGGCTAAGGCTGTCCGAGAGGCCCTACATAAAAATGACTCTTCACTGGTGAAACGGGCTCCTCGCGAGGATGTGAGTCTTCTCATGAGAGAATGGGATAAGTTTGAGATGAATAACGGCCTACTCTATAGGGTTGTTCAATTCCACAATCATCCTGACCGTCGACAACTATTTCTACCTCGGCGTATGCAAGGCCTCGTTTTAAGATCACTACATGATGATCATGGACATTTGGGGGTGGATAAGACCTTGGGTTTAGTGCGAGACCGGTTCTCCTGGCCTAGAATGCGGGAGTCAATTGAACAACACTGCAGAAAATGTCTACGGTGCATTCATAGGAAGACCCTTCCCACCCGTGCTGCTCCAATGGGCCATTTCAAAAGTGCTGGGCCTATGGATTTAGTTTGTATGGACTTTTTGTGCATAGAGCCAGATTCAAAGGGTATAGGAAATGTGCTAGTAGTGACAGATCACTACACTCGATACGCTCAAGCCTTCCCCACGAAGGACCAGAAGGCTACCACAGTGGCTAAAGTACTGTGGGAGAAGTATTTTGTGCATTATGGCCTGCCCAGCAGGATGCACTCTGATCAGGGACGGGATTTTGAGAGCAAGCTGATCAAAGAGTTGCTAACACTGTTGAACATTCAAAAGTCCAGGACTACTCCCTACCACCCAGAGGGAGATGCGCTCCCTGAAAGATTTAATCGGACATTGCTGGACATGCTAGGCACTCTGAAAAATTCCCAAAAAGGAGAATGGAGTAAACATGTTGAGGCCTTGGTGCATGCCTACAATTGCACTAGGCACGAGTTCACCGGGTACACCCCATACTTCATGATGTTCGGGAGAGAAGCCAGACTGCCAATCGACATCCGCCTACGGGTATCTACCGACGGGATACCCAACATGGCTCATTATCGATATGTGCAGAGACTCCAGGACAGTCTGCACCGTGCCTATCAGTTAGCCGAAAGAGCCACCGCTCGACTGAATGCCAATAATAAAAGACGGTACGACCACAAAGTACGCTATAGAGCGCTCCAACCGGGAGACGCAGTTCTCCTACGCAACTTAGGGATTCCAGGCAAGCACAAGTTAGCTGATCGCTGGAGAGAGGGGCCTTTTCAAGTAGAGTCCCAAATGCCGGGCCTCCCTGTTTAACGTGACGTGAATGGCAGGGTAAAAGTCTGGCACCGAAACCACTTGTTACCTATCTTCCAACTGGGAGAAAGTGAACCAGAAACAGTAATAAACGACAGTGAGCATGAAGAGTCTATTGAGAATCCAGGGCCCACAGATGAGACAATTCAAAATCCTTTGGAGGGAACATCCAACAGAGACTGGTGGGCACCTCCCGAAGGAGCAACAAGTAAGAGACCGGCTGACAAAGTACCTTCATCAGAATTATCACCAAGTAACCAATCATTAGATCCTACCACTCCGAGTTTTGTGCCTCAACGAGACAATGTTCAGTTACAAAGAGACTTTCCCCAAACTGGTTCACCCTCTGCCAGAGAGTCTAGGCCTCAAGCCTACGATGGTCTGTCTCACGAGGAAGAAATGGAGACTGAGACTCGTAGGAGCCAGCGAGTGAGACGCCCTCCCACTAGAGTGGCTTATGATTCATTAGGGGCACCTCACTATGAGTCTCAGCAGCAAGCTAAAGCCAAGCTAGCCTCAGTTATAAATATGTTTGTTGAACTGTACAATCTCGTTTAGAGTAATCGTTAAGTTGTATTTTAACACTGCATTTTTATTATATAATTTTTGTACACTGTTGGAAGGTTATGTGGTTCAAGCGAGGACATCGGAGTTCTCACCAGGGGGAGGATGTAGCCAGGTCCCCCCTGTCATGGCTGACCCCCTCCTCCCTTTCGGCAGACACTGTGTGCGAGGGAGTGAGGGGGGGCCGGCGCGCGAAGGAGAGATCCCTGGTAGCTAGGGACGCGAGCGGCGAGCAGGCCGGTTGCCGGGGACGCGATCGGGCCGTCGCTAAGGCCGCGATCGCGTTGCTACCGGCCCGGCGGCTCGGGAAACAGGGCGCCGCCATGTTAGGGCTGTTGCGCATGCGCAGTGCCCGAACCCAGCGCGGGAGGACCAGATAGCTCGCGCATGCGCGAGATGAGCATGCCAGCCCCCAGGGTGCATAGGGGCAGAGACACCTGACGCCAGGGAGCCAATAGGGCTGAGGGATTTGCCTGGGAAGAGATTGCTACATTTCGCGGGGTTTTGCAGCCACGCAGGCAGTCAGGATCCGGACCAGATAGGGGTAAGAGGTGGATGCAGGGGTCAGTGACCCCCTGCATTAGGCCAGCAGCCCCCAAGGTCCCAGTTAGGTCCTGAGCCATCTAGTAGCTTGTGGAGCTTAGGGACAGGCCCTAGATAGGGACACTGCCCCATTATTGGTTGAATAGACAGGGACACAGTGTTGAAGCCGTGCGGCCCTGTGAGGTGGGTTCTGGGCTCAGGACACCACCAAAGACCCTGCGACAAGGAGTGACATTGTTCGCGCTGGACTTTCAACCCACGCGGTGTGGAGGACCACGTCGGATCGTGCGGATTTATATCGCGGTACCCGTGGCTGGAGCCCGGGCAGGTAACCTGCAACTCACATGCACCAACCAGGCCTATCACCAAACATAGTGGCTGCGCAGTCACACATACACATGTACAGTGGTATTTGACTTCAGGAGCACGAGACATTTGGGTGGGGGTTACTGGACACAGGGTGGGGTCACATTGTGGGTGGTTAGCGTCCGCGTGACACCTAGAGGTGATAGCGTCCGCCGTGACACCTAGAGGTGGTAGCGTCCGCCGTGACGCCTAGTGTGGTTAGTGTCCGCCGTGACACCCAGTGTGGTTAGCGCCCGCCGTGGCGCATGATGAGGTTATGATGTTATGATGTTATGATGTTATTACGTGATATGTGTGTTTCCATGCAGTAAAGCCAGTCATGTTTTATATTCGGTAGCGTTGTGTGGTTGTTTCCTGTGAGGGCCTCCTCCCACTCCGTTGGGATCCCTCCCAGGTGGAGGCGTTGCACCTAGAGATATATGATATGTATGTACCCCAGGTTCCCCAAGCGGAGGCTTAGGCTCCTGAGAGCCACACAGGTTGCACAGCAAGTAGTAGCGGCGGTATTCATAGGGAATACCCGTTACACATATATCAACAGGTGTCCCTCTCTAGAGGAGACACTAATTACTGCGTCTCGCAGGACGCTCCCACATACACCGGGTGATCCCACCCCGTGTCCAGTAACCCCACACAATATGTCCCGCACCCTTAAAGGGAGATGATATGTGTGACTGCGCAGCCACTAGTCCCGTATGAATATAATATATGTAGGATCGTTGGTGCACTTGGTGATGGTTACCTGCTGAGCACTCCAGTGCCCTGGCCTGCCAAGGAGCTTCACAAAGGATCCGAAGGCTGACGAATAGAGGAACTACCGTCCGGGGCAATCCCACCCGGATGGCTGCTGCAGCGGCAGCGGAGGTCTGAGCCCAAACCTCTGGATGGACGTGCAGCATCCGCTGTGTCCCTAACTGACTCTGGGTAGTAAGGGGCAGGGTCCCTAACCTGGGGCCTGTCCCTACAACACTCAATACTACTGGTGACTCAGGGATATCTGGGGCCTAGGGGGCTGCTGGCCTAGTGCAGGGAGTCACTGACTCCTGCAGCCTACCTCCTTCCCCTAGCTGCTCCTGATGCTGACTAACGTACTCCAAACCCCGCGAAAAGTATCTATTCTCCTCTGCAGGGAGATGCTGTAGCCCTATTGGCTCCCTGGGGTCACGTGGGGTGCTCCTGAGGCTCATGGGAGATGTAGTCCCTTCTGTGAGCCCTCTCCTGATTGGCCCTCATTCGCGCGCGTCTCCTGCACATGTGCGAACTTCCCTGCTGGCCACCGCACCGAGATCTTCACTGCGCATGCGCCAACAATTAGAAGATGGCGGCGCCCTCGCCGCCCTGCTTCGGGAGCGCCGGGAGCTCTAACAACGCGATCGCGGCCCTGGCAACCGGCCGCACGCATCCCCGGCAACCCTTGAGCAGGATCCTGACCGCCCCCACTTTTCCGATCGGCCGACGGGACCGCCATTGGGCTCGGCAGCACCCGTGATCGCCAGGAAGGTGAGTGGGGCTTGGCAGGCAGGGGGGACCTGGCTACATATTTTTTAACATGCTTCATCAGACATGTTATGTTTAATGGGAGTATTAATTCCCTTGTGTCAAAATTCTGATGGTAAAAGTGTCAAAAAAGTTATTTCAGGGTCACGGGAGGGGTTAATTCTCTAATCCTGTATAATCATGTGTATATTGCTATAGCCTCAGATAGTGAATAGACTAGCATTATGATATTCTAAATGCTTTTTTAATATTTGTTATATTTGTTTTTAGGGGATTGTCCCATATGGATCTCTTGTTTTTTTAGGTTGCTAGATTAGGGGTATCATCTGTTTTAATATAGGATAATATCTAATGATTTGGAGTATGATATGGCTTCCTAACAGCACTTATGCTATATGCCAGAAACGTTGTGCTACATCATGCATTGGATATGGACACTATGCCAAAGAAAAATGCATTTTTATTTATGAAGCCGAACAGAGGTTTGCGAACACCTGCGTCACTGCCTAGAGGGTATATAAATCCAGCAGAGGACGCTATGAGGACTGTAAGAGCCTGAGGAAGCCATCGTCATGGCGAAACGCATTGTTCAAATCATCAGACTTTTTTTGACCTCGGCGGCCGCCGTAGTTGTATGCCACTCTTGCATTCCAGCATCTGTTCCAGCTGGAGACCGGATCCGGTAGCTGGGACCTGTGTGAGACGCAGGGGAGGCAGACTCTGCCGTGCCGACCAAGGAGAACTAAGTTGTGAGTGTGATAGTTATTTTTTAATAAAGTGATATGTTTAAATTTTAATACACTCTCCACGTTTGCACATTGATTCCTGGGGCACCATCCTGAGACGGGAAGGGAGAACAGTGCAGCCAGAGACCACTAGAAGACAACCACTGGGACAGAGGAAAGAGAAAGAAACCTTTGTCATGCAGTTTATTTAGACATGGCCGTGTAAGTAGTTTTATTTATTTATATATTTTACATTATTGTCACCTGTGCTATACCACTGTTTGCAGGCATTTACTGTGTTTTTAAGACCACTTGTGCTAATCTGTAAGGGTCTGGGAGTCACTCCGCCCTCGGCGTGCTCCTCACTCACCGGCAGCTCCGACGGGTCCTCTCGCGGCACGCAGACAGCCTCTCTCCGGAACGCTGATCACTGCTCCACGTGGGCGCGCGCGCGCACGCCAAAACTCCCCTTCTACTCTCGGGCCAGCGGCTGCGCTCGGTCACGCGGCCGCAAGCACAGCTACACAAAGGGGCGGTCACACGGAGCCGCACCAACCCCTTAAAGGCACAGCACCTCAAACCATTGCTCCAATCAAATGCAGTCTGACTACTGGGCTTTATGGCTCCTCCCCTGGGACTCATGCTGGACCTATCCCTGCTGTAGCCTGGCCCTTCCACACCCCCCCACCTTGCTGCGCTGCCATTGGACCCGCTCTCCTATATATACCTAGCAGTGTCACTGACTCGTTGGCTGAGCATAGAACCAGTTGTTCTCATCACTCTCTGCCTCCCTAGTTCTGTCTTTTCCTGTTTTGTTTTTGCAGTCCTCTTCGTGTACCGAACCGGCTTCCGCTACGTCTACCCGCACCTCTGGCATCCCGAACTTGGCATACGGCATACGACTCTCCGCACCTCTGGAATCCCGATCCTGGCAAACGGTAAACGATTACGTCCTTATCTCTAACCCCGGACTTGGCATACAGCACCCTCTACCATCCGTACCTCTCCTGCCCCGATCCGGACTCCCAGACTACTCTACTCTCAAGACGTGCCCTCGTGACTGTGGGTGGCGTTATATCCTATCCCACCTCAGCACCGCGGTCCCATCTCGTTTGTGGTGAGCACGCCCTGACATAATCTCAGTGGAAGATTGGTTATACACCAACCCCTCTCTGGGGATACTAATTGTTCTGTGCTTTACCACTGTTGATAGGCATTGACTGTGGTTATTTGACCACTTGTGCTGATCACAGTGGGTGATTGGTTTTTACCAACCCTCTTGTGGGGTAATTGATTGTGTCAAATCCTTGTTCTGCGCTCCTCTCACCCATCTCTATTCTCTATTCCATTTGGGGTCCTGGAAAGACCCTTAGGGTTGAGCAGCAGGCACTGGTCTTCGAAGTAGTGCACCTGTATTAATAGTGCACGCAGGAGTCCGGAAATGGTAGTATTGAAAAACCATTTATTCATTTTTTACTTAATGTCAGTGAGAGCGCCGTAGTCCCTTTTGTTACAAATGTGATTGAGTTGTCACAATATCTACAATTTAATGTGTGTATATCTCTCTATTTATATTATATCTCCTCCATCCCTCTAGATGTCCCTTCTTCATTGACAAGCCTCAAACTTCTTACCCCCTCTAGGAGTCTATTCAATTTAAGGGTTAAATAGGGAGGTAAGTTTTAAATTCCTGCATTACCACATCTCTGCTACAATGTTGCAGCATAGTCAGGCAAGGGCTTGGTTACTTCTAAATTCTAGAAAGTGCTCCTTTCGTGGAGGACAGCAAGGAAGATGCTTCGATGCTGCCTTCTCCTGCAGCAGTGTCAGTGGAGGTCAGCGAATACGAATCGTCAAAGTCCCATGATGGAGAAGGATTTAGGAGTGCTTGTAGACAGCAGGCTTAGCAGTAGTGCCCAATGTCATGCAGTAGCTGCAAAGGCAAACAAGATCTTATCTTGCATCAAACGGGCAATGGATGGAAGGGAAGTAAACATAAGTATGCCCCTTTACAAAGCATTAGTAAGACCACACCTTGAATATGGAGTACAATTTTGGGCACCAATCCTAAGAAAAGACATTATGGAACTAGAGAGAGTGCAGAGAAGAGCCACCAAATTAATAAAGGGGATGGACATTCTAACTTATGAGGAGAGGCTAGCTAAATTATATTTATTTACATTAGAAAAGAGGCGTCTAAGAGGGGATATGATAACTATATACAAATATATTCAGGGACAATACAAGGAGCTTTCAAAAGAACTATTCATCCCACGGGCAGTACAAAGGACTCGGGCCATCCCTTAAGGTTGGAGGAAAGGAAATTTCACCAGCAACAAAGGAAAGGGTTCTTTACAGTAAGGGCAGTTAAAATGTGGAATGCATTACCCATGGAGACTGTGATGGCAGATACAATAGATTTGTTCAAAAAAAAGTTGGACATCTTTTTAGATGGGAAAGGTATACAGGGATATATCAAATAAGTATACTGTACATGGGAAGGATGTTGATCCAGGGATTAATCCGATTGCCAATTATTGGAGTTAGGAATGAATTAATTTTTCTCCTTAATGGGGTTTTTTGTTTGCCTTCCTCTGGATCAATAAGTATAGATATAGGATAAAGTATCTGTTGTCTAAATTTAGCATAGGTTGAACTTGATGGACGGAAGTCTTTTTTCAACCTCATCAACTATGTAACTATGTAACTATGATGAGGGTAAAATGCTTGCCTTGCAACCAGGAACTGGCCCAGTAGCTGCGGTAATCCCTGCCTGTGAATTCATCCGGAATCCCCTAAGCAACTATTAGAGATTCCCCCTGTGCCAAACTGCTGGGAGCACTTGGTTTCATGTGGGATAACAAGGTAGAGCACTGTTAGGAAACTAGAAAGCTCACGGAGGAACAGGAAATGGACATTATGCGTAAAGGACTTATGGTGCTGGACTATCGTTCTGACTTTACTGAGGATATCCTACAATGAAGTATCCAATACTTCCCCTCCTCTGAAGGAACTATTGATCTGGGTTTTTCCAGGTGCCTCTCGCCTGGCTAGGGCTAATAGAGCCAATCGGGTTCTGCGGGATAGGATCAGGAGAGAAGAGGGGTATAAATACACTATGTAACTGAGAGTATGATGCAGGAAACTGAACATTTCAGGGAAGAGTGGGCTTGAGAGGCCTTGGTCACCTACAAGGCCAAACACACAGACCTTGGAAGACTTGTCTTTTTATATATATACACAGAGGCGGCACATTTTATTTGAGTGCGGCTAGCTCCGCAAGCCGGGGGATGCCCCGGCATGCTAGCCGCACTCCCTCGGCGTGCCGCACGTCATCGACGCGCGGTCACGCGTTATCGGGTGCCTGCGCCCCCTGCACGTGCGGCCAGGGCTCCCCGAGGGAGCCCTGGTGTCCTGCGATGTGGGGGACGGCGGCAGGGGGTTCCGGGGGACCCGGCGGACCCGGCAGCGGGAGGGAGAAAGCCCCGATCGGAGGGCGCTCCTCTGCGGCTTCGGCGCGCGCTCGGCACCCTCCGGCGCGCGCCAGGTTACTGCTGCGGCCGAGAACGGGCAAATGCTCAAATAAACTCGGCCGCAGCAGTATATATATACAGTATATATATATTTATATATATATATATATATATATATTGTCTTGTACTACTCAAACGTTGTACTCCCCACTGTTCCAAAAATAAATGGAATCAGATTTTAAAAGCATTTGTAAATAGAGCTCTACTTAAATTTGGGGGGAATCCTGTTCTTCAAGCAGCATGTAAAGAGTTTATCTACTTCTTCTCCAGCTCCTTTCAAGATTTCAGTTGTAATTCCATCTTCACTTGGAGCTTTCCCATTCTTCATGGACTTTTGCTATTGCCACTTTCTCTACTGGATTGTGCCCTTTGTTATCTTTGTTCTTGTACAATTACATGTAGAAATCCTCAACGCTCTTTATAAGTTCACAGCCTTTTATTTTTGATCCATTGCCCTGTTTGAGTGCAATGATTTGCTTCTTTCCAACCAGTCGCTGCCTTTTGTCTTAAGCTTTTGTTATCGTCAATAGTCTTCTTCACTACATCACAGTTTCATTCTCTTACATATTCAGTTATACGTTTACAGGTTGTCTTGAACAGCTCTATCTGATGCTCTCAGGATCTGAGCTTTGTCCGAAAACAGTAGACTAGGGAGGTGCTTGCACTCTTTTTTTTTTTTTAAAGCAACAGCCCATTAATTAGAGCCAAGGTGAGGAGAAAGTTTCTGGTTGTCAGCTCACTTGCATTTTGTGATGATGCGGCCTGTAGGTGAGGTCAGATACGAGTCCACACATGCATTTTTAGGGTAAACCAAATGTCGAGTGGTTTTATTTCTCCACAAAACAGCAACCAAAACATTGGATCTACTGCCCCTTTAAGGAAAAAACACAAAATCATAATACAAACACCTACTCCATGTTAGGAGACTAAATAAACATTACACCGGCCCTTTCTATCTGGACCGCCAGCTAAGCTGGTTACCAACCCCTAAACATAGGACACAATATTAGGGAACACTATATAGTCTTATATGACTGATGCTGGTCCGGCGTCTCCGATTTCTCCAACTGCAGGCTTTGAAGTCCTGCTGCTCCCAGGAATGTCTTTTGCCCTATCTGTGCAGGCTTCTGCTGTGTGGGCCTTTGGGTTCCCCACTGTTGTCAGGAAAAATCCTTTGGTCAACAAGACTGGATCCCTGCAGGCCGGCGCTCGGTTGTCTGTGTTCCTCAACAGACTCCACAGGGACACTGACAGCAGCTACTTCCTGCTTTTTATCCCTGCTCAATCAGGAGTTTCAGGCATCACATGCATGAAACCTGACACCAGTGCAGTTTCCTGCCCTGTAAAGGGAGTTTAACTCTTTGACTCCCTTACACATTTCAATAGAAAATTTTGATTTAGAGAACCATAAGTGCATATTATGACATGGAACTAGGTTGGCAATACTGTGGACAATAGGTCACCCGTGAAGCTAGCCATATAAAATATCTAATTAACATCACATGTCTTGGAAAGCATTCATAAAGTGATGTTACAGCATGACTGATATTGATTGAAAGCACAATTTATTAAAACATGTTTCTTGTTAACTTTACTGTATTGCAAAGACAAAATGAGAAACACAACTCAGTGGCAGAATTCAAACTAAAGATAAGGCACCAACAGAACAATCCTGAGCTGTAAAATGTTAATACTGAGAAATGTGTATTCATGGATGAGATCATGGACTTAAATTTAGCTCTTAGATAACTGCTCTAAGTTTTATATTCACGTTCAGTCACTTCTGCCAGGAAATTCAGCAATAAAAGTAGTCGTTAAAAAAGAGCCTTTTTTAGTCACCGTGATGATTTGCTGCGGTTTGAGTCAATTATTTTGGCACATTAGCTATGCTCTGAGAACTTAGGATAGCTGGCTCTCTCGTAGAATGAGGTGGAGAGGGAAAGCCTAAGGACAAGTATTCTGTCACTAGGGAGCATTCTTTAAATGAGAGTTATTCCCACCAAAAAGATTACATAAGCCTTATGAATCATTTGTGACCACTTCTGCTAAAGAATGATGCATTAAAATTTAATGAGTCTTACACCAGACCCAGTGACATGACTCTTGCACACCAAAGTGCTAATGTGTTGATCCTAATTGCACTTAGATGAGGCAAGTCGGAATTGTACTAATGCTAGCCAACTACATCAGAAACAATGAATCTAACTTCTCCGGTGGGTACACTTTCATTATTTATTATTCATCACTTTCCTCTATCAATAATTCATCAAAAATAACTTATTGTTCATCCGTTTGAACCACTGTGCTTCTCCTGCTAACAGAAATATCGGCTTGTCAAAAGTGACAAGATCTCCTTGCTAAAAGGTAAAAAGCTTTTCCACTGTAGTGTTTATCTGTGAGAGCTGTGTCAACTCAATTATTTCCCAGCATTATTGGTTTGCCTGCTTTCTGGAAAATTAGTAAATGCTCCATTCATTATTTTAAATGCTTATTAGGTAGATTGTGGAAATTGGATGAGTCACATCAAATAATATAAAAGAGCAAACTATAGCAGGATAAGTTTAAAGAGGCAACCGCCTTTCAAGTTGCATTTCTACGTGGTTCACAAGGAAACAGCCTAAATTTGTGTCCTTAAACATATGCTTCTTTTCTTTCAATCTTACAATCTTTCTTTTCTACGAGAAATGGAACGGAATACCAACCAAATGTTTCTTCAACTCGTATCTCTTGAGGGGGAACCTGCATCAAGTGCTGCCTGTTATGGGTTACTGCACCTGTTCTGGTGTTAACTGCCATTGATCAGCATAGGAGTCAATGTCGGAATAGGTGAGATAACCTATACCAGCACTTGATATTTACTAAGCAGCGTTCTGCCAAAAGGCACCTTTGGTGCTCGAATACATTACAGCCTATTCAAATAAATGGACTGTAAGTTGTCTTCCCACGCTGGAAAGTGTCTCATGTCAGAAAACTGCTTGTTAGATATGCTTCTCCCAGAAGACGGTAAAGTTCTTGTTATATGAATGAGCACTGAATAATAATAATAATAATAATAATAATAATAATAATAATAATAATAACATGTTCTTGTATAGAGCTGCTAGTTTTACGTAGCGCTTTACAGAGATATTTTGCATGCACAGGTTCCTGCCCCGTGGAGCTTACAATCTATGTTTATGGTGCCTGAAGCACAGGGAGATAAAGTGACTTGCCCAAGATCACAAGGAGCCAACCAGGCTCCCCTGCTTCAAACTCAGTGCCAGTCGGTGTCTTTACTCACTGAGCCACTCCTGAGAAGTCAAGATCAAAAGTACTACATATAATATGACAACGGTGCTATCCATCAGCGGGTTTTGCTCACACTGCTAGAGCTGTTGTCCTGAATAACAGAGATTGTGCGGGTTCAAATGCTGATCCTGTTGGGTCAGACATCAGAGGTTGGGTCAGACATCATACCCCATTCCTCATGGTCTATTTGATTTTTTAGAGACAGTCACCACATGTGACTGTCTCTAAACCAATCAGAGATCACGGCCCGCCCCCTTTCGTGATGTCGCTGGCGACAGTCACTGAAAATCAAATGATAACTTTCGCTGGTGGCGACGGCAATGGGTGACGTCATCGGTCACCGTCGCCAGCACTAAAAGCGCGGCCTTAGACTTGTCAACCCAATACAACTATGTGTGCTGTGCTAATTAAGCGAAATCCCTTCCTGCAGTTTGTAGAGATTTATTTATTTTAAAATAAAGTATTTCAATTTGGTTTGTGCCTGACACTCTGGCAGATGTCACAGTGAATATTTGTTTCCCCATTCTGGTATACCATAGCCAACTTTGTGCATATTTGTCATGTAGCACCAAAATGAGTGCTCATACCTGTAGTAGCACCCTCCCCGAGTTCGTTTAAAAGCAGACCACTTCCACTTCCTGGTTGACAGTTTGATGCTCCTTGTGGAACACTCCTGAGATACCTTTGAGTTATGCTAATAGCTAGATTAGTGACATGTGTGAGCAGTGAACAGCGCAAGTAGTATGTGACAGTGACACTACCCATCAGCTGGTTTAGCTCACAGTGCTAGAACTGCAGCCTACAAAACTAGTGGTTAGGGGGTCTAGTCGTGTTGGGCCCAATACCATCCTAGTCATTAGGTCTCTCTCTTTCTCTAATCTGTGCAGATTGTATTCATTTATGGATTTTAATGAATATGATTATCTTTTTTAGTACCCAATGCGCAGACGGATTTTGTCAAAACAATCCGCGTAATTCTGGGAAATAGATTTGGACTTTTCCATCCATCTCTAATTAGATCCTTCAAGAGGTAATGAAGAAGATAATATAAAATCCACATATATTAAGTACGCCTTTAATCTCTGAGAAAGAACAGATGCCTGGACCAGACTTTGTGGGTGTGTCTCATCTCACATTTATCACGCTCTTCCCGGCGACCATTTTAAGACAAGCTTCTCTGATAAAAGGGAAAGGTTTAATTTCCAATTAATCTGAGAGTATAAAATACTCCATAACTCTCTTCCTGTAACCACCAGATTAATGATACCCGCATCCTGGTGTTTCGAGGAGTCTGATGAACACAAAGATATCTTTATCTAAAAGAATAGCAATCCTAACACCCATCAAGTGTTAGTTCGACATGGCCAATGTCTTATAACCTAAGGCACTGAGTGGGTAGAAGACAGCTCAAGTCAGAGCCAGCTAAAGTATAAGGCATGCTCCGGTGGCTAACTTCCCATACTCAAAAGCAAGTGCTCACTATTACTGGAAGTTTGTACCCTGCTACAGTGCCATTGCTAAGCCCCTGACTGACTTGACGTGCAAGAGGCTTCCCCACACTGTGACCTAGTCTCTGAAGTGTGAGATCATATTCCAGGCACTTAAAGATGTCCTAGCCAACATTCCTGTTCCCCTGATTACAACAATCAGTTATTTGTACAGACCGCTACCTCAACATGCGGCATAAATGCTACATGCGGCATAGGTGCAGTCCTCAGCCAGGTGGGTGAGGACAGAATTGAGTGGTCTATGTCAGACCTGTTCGTCTGTGATAAGCCATGATATTGCAATATTAGCAAATCCTGCCCTTGTGGGAGCTTGTTCTGGTTGCAGTATTGCAAGTGTCCACCAGGCTTGAGACAGGAGAAAACCACAACTCCTAGGTGCAATGTGATGTAAGACTCGCCCACTTCCTGGTTGAGCCCTATTTAAAGTCCAGGAAATTAATCTGTTCCTTGCGTTGCAACTCTGCTCCTCGCTACAGTGTACTGTACGTCCCTGTTTCTGTCTCCAGCCAGCTAAGTATAATGTATGCTTTCTTGTGTATGACCTCGGATCTGCTTTGGACTTTGCCTTGCCTAACCCCTCAAGTTACCTTACCTGCTATTTTGTGTATGACCTTGGATTTGTTCTGGACTTTGCCTTTGACGATAACCTCAAGTTAAATTGCCTGATAACATTTCAATGACCCTGAATTGCTTTTGACTCTCCTATGTCTAACACCCTTTACCATTATTTTCCTTCCTGAGTCTGTCACCCCCATTGTTCTTAGTCTATTTGAGCTGCAAGCTCCAACATTGGGAGGTTGTCTACGCTAATATTGAGAAGTGCTTGCCTATTGTTTAGGCACTGAGAAAGTTACATCCCTATGTCTGCTGTCGAAGCTTCACAGTGGGGCCTGACCCCAAACCCCTCAGCTGGCTATTCCGGGTGTCTGGGTTAAATTAAATACTGTTGTGGTGGAGCTTGGACCTTCAAGAATATATCTTTACTATTCCAAGAAGGGCTTGTACTGGCAACTCTGATGGCTTATCCCGGCAGGACGATCCCGGTTTGGTGCCACAGTCAAGGACTCCAATCGGCCCTGGAGGCCATCCCTCCGGCCTGCCACCCCAGGGATCTCATATTGAGGCAGTAGGGGAGGTGTGACCTTCCCAGGGGCAGCATGACATTCCCAAATATAGGCTAATCCCACTTGCTGCCTCTGCCAGTCACAATGGTGACCCTCATGAAGGATTAAAGTGCCATCTCAGGGCTGGAAAATGTCCCAGCCCTAATAGAAGCATACACATAAACATAAGTTAAACATTATGTGCTTTACATTATATTAAATGTTATCTGTGAGACTCATTGTATGCTTGGGCCAGTAAAAATAGCTGAGTGGCCAATATACAATGATTCAGGGGGCTAGCATTTGTGTAGGCCAAGCGCAGTGCTAAGGGACAATGGGGAGTTGGGTAAGGATACACATGCCTGCTGGTAGAAGGCATGCTCCAAAGTATTGTTCTTTTGCCAGCAGCAAGGCGTCTAACCGAGCAGGAGGCCTGGAACTGACATCTGGGGGGGTGGATCCTAGCCCCGGTTCCTATTGATCCATTCAGGATGCTCCCCTCGCTTATGATTGGCTCAGCAAAGTAATAGACTCTACTTATTGGAGGGCACCTGGTTCTCCATGTTACCCAAATACAAGCCGATGCTGATCAGAGTTCCACAGTTGTTCATGGTTGGTCTCGGTTTCTGGAGACCAATGGTAACGTGAACTGTGTGAACTTGTGTTGTACTTCCCTGGTACCTGGGATCCGGAAAGGGCTCCTGAAGTGTCATCCATGGTAAGCTAGCTTTGTGTGAGGATTTGACGGGTGCACCAATAGAGATGCTCCACTGACTTCACTGTGTGCACCAAGATGGCCAACAAAGCATGAAGACAATCTTCTCCTGGAGTTGCCAATTGGCTGCACGTTCCCCAGGGTTTTAAATAGCAGCCAGTTAATCCCAGCCTGGTTTGAGTAGGTATTTTAATCCTTGTGCTCCTGACCCTGTCTGTTTTGTTCCTGTGTCCTGTGCTCTGTTCCTGTGCCTGTACAGGTTTCTGTTTATCTGCGGTTCTAGGTGTGTTACCTTGTATCTCCTGTCCTCTTGCCTGTGGATTCCCTGTGGCCAACCCCGGCCTGTGACCCCAACTTTGCCCCTTGCTGCCTGCCTTTACCTCAGCCTATGCCCCCAACTTTGCACCTTGCCAACTGCCTTGACCAGGCTGTGACCCTGACCTTGCCCCTCTGACCTGCAAACTTCCATGATCCTCTTGCTGCATCCTGACTATTATAACTCTAAACAGGACTCTGCCCTCTGGCTTTGGTCAGTGAATACATACCCCTACCTAAGCCCTGCTGGTTTCCATCCTAATCTGAAACGAACACCATTATAGTGAGGCAGCATCCTGCACCTAGCGAGTTATGACTACCCCTGACATTGTAGTTCCTTCTGCGGACACTAGATCCCAGTATATATAATTACAGTTGTGACCTTGGTCACTTTCTTTGCTATATTACACCTATATTTCACCAGTTTTTGTAACATATTGATGGTGCTTGTACATGTGGTTGCATGTTGGCTTCGGCCAAATAAGCTTTTGTTTATTAACTTCTGCATTCTGCCTCATGTTTGCGATCCCAAATAGTCTGGTCAACCAGAACCATGACAGATTCTGTAAACCATTACTTATCATTTTAATGTAAACATGGCTTTACTTATTGGTTTTATTGCCACCCAAGCTATGGATCTATAACATTCCATGATAAAACCCCAAGAAACAGAACTAAAATTGTTCTCTTAAAAAGAAGGTTAACCCCCCGGTTGCTTTGCACTCTCACACTTGAATCCTGGCATGGCTTGATCGTGACATCTTATATTTTGGTAAGCGCCATATAATTAATAATTTGTCCAAAACAGAGAACATCATTTGATCTAAAACTTTAAGAGATATTCTTAATTATTTGCATTGGGAATTGGAACAAAATATTTTTTTGTGGGATTTTGCCATTCGTTTTACTCTTCAAATGTAATTTTCTTTATTTCAGGAAAATGAGTAGGTGACATGATGAATCAGTTTTTAGTATGACTAATTATGACTTCCAACTGCCTCATCTTAAAGAATTGTGATCCAAATTAAATACTAAATTATAACAGTTTACACATTTTGGACCTTATTCATTAAGCTTAGTAATGTGGATTGCAGCGCGATCGCGGGCGGACTGCCATTGACTTGAATGGCAGATTTCCTGTAACTCACTGTGATCACAGCTTAAATGAATAAGTCACTCTGCCTGCTTTTGATGCCCTTGAACAGTAATAAAGAAATTAGGCTGCATTGACTACCGTTTGACACCACCACCCCTGCTTACCTCGGCTTCGGCGTCATGACATCACATGACACAGCGTTGCCGTGGCAACCTGTCTAAGAAGCCGCCGGAGCCAAGGTAAGTGAGGTTTAGCGGTTTAGTGAGCCTTCGTCGCTCCCCTGGCACTTAATTTAAGTGCCTTCGGGAAGCGCACGGGGCCTCTCTAAACCCCGCGCCCCCCGCAGCAGGGGGGGCGCCCCCCAGTTTGTGCACCGCTGGCCTAGAGCAGGGGTCTGCAACCTCTCAAGAAGAGCCGTTTTATAAAAAAATGTCTTTCTCCAAAATATTCAGAGCCGCAACACATGCATGAATATTACACCCCCACAAACACACACATATACTGTACACACACTAAAAGGTATATACTGTATAAGCAACATGCAACTAAATATGTGGGGGAATAAAATGCATCTCACAATAATAAGTCCCTTTATTTTTTTTTTCATTGTTTTTCTGTGCAAAACAGTGTCATTTACAAATATACCATACATACATACATACATACACTACCCCCCACAAAAAACACCAACACGACCAACCCCAAATACACACACACTCTACCCCAAATACACACATGCACACACTACCCCCCCAAATCCACACACACACTCTACCCCCCCAAAATATACACACACACTCACTACCCCCCCAAATACATGCATTACCCCCTCCTCCAAATACACATATATATGTGTGTGTATATATATATATATATATATATATATATATGTGTGTATATATATATATATATATATATATATATATATATATATATATATATATATATATATATAGAGCTGTATTTCTTGGTGTATTTTATACATTTATAGAAGGTCCTGATATTTTTCTCGAATGTGGTTAAAAATGTGTTACCTTTTTGCAGTACATTTGATTTGCACCCTAAAAATAATACTTTGGGAGGGTGGCTATAATACCACATTTCTTTTTACTATCTGAGCTTGATGACTCTACGCCAGTGAATGAGAGACAAACAATGTCAATTGTTCAGCTCCAATCAAAATAATGGGACTAAAACCTTGTCCAGCACTAGTAGCTTTACAGCATAATGAATAAGACGCTTAATGTCAACCTTGTCACACATCTAATAGTTAAACAAACCTTTATATACTGTTACTAATAGATACTTTTTAAAAACATTCTGCTTAACCCCTTTAGTGCCCTATTGATGTACAACGTACGTCATAATACGTGCCACCCTAGTAGCCAGTATGACATATGCTGTACGTCATGGCCTTTAGCTCATTATTTAGGGCTGTTTGCCCTCCCCTTCTCTTTCACTTTCAGTCAGGCCAGCAGATCAGAAGATCGGTCACATGATCCGTCAGTGCCGGAGGGTTGGTGGCCACAAAGGCGGAGAGGACCCTCTGGCACTGATTAATAATTGTCAGCAATGGGGTTAATTATTCTCACATGAATTCTTGGCCTTACATACAACATTTATTTTTAAACATTGGTCTTCCCCATGCTGGAGAACATATTAGCCACACTCAATGAGTGGAACAGGACTTCTACAGCACAGGGAATGCATATTCCTAGATTGAATTATTCGGGGCAAATTGGATGAATTGAGGCAAATGACACTCATTTGCATCATGTCTGAAATAATTTATGAGTATTTTGTACTTGAATCACTAGTCAGCCAAAAAGTTTACATCTTTACCTAACCATCTACAGGCATACCCCGGTTTAAGGACACTCACTTTAAGTACACTCGCGAGTAAGTACATCACGCTCAATAGGCAAACGCCAGCTCGCGCATGCTCCAGTAAGCACGTCCTGAACAGCAATACCGGCTCCCTACCTGTACCGAAGCTGTGTGCAAGCAGGGAGACTATAGAGCCTGTTACAAATGCGTTATTTACATCAGTTATGCACGTATATGACGATTGCCGTACAGTACATGCATCAATAAGTGGGGAAAAGGTAGTGCTTCACTTTAAGTACATTTTCGCTTTACATACATGCTCCGGTCCCATTGCGTACGTTAATGCGGGGTATGCCTGTACTTGTCCCATTTAATAAATTGTGATTTTAGATAGCCAACAAGGTACTCCTCCACAAATCCTTAATAACTGGTAAGGATTGAGACATCATTCTAATGTTCCAGTAGATAAAAGAGTAAAAAGAATTGAGCTGTTAGGAATACAACAAAATGTTCAATATGTAACCAGCCATATTAATGGAGCAGTGTCTAAGTCACACTCCTACTATGCGATTGTAATAACAATGCTGCCAACATATTTACATAGCAACATGCAGGTGGATTTGCCACTTATTATAACATGTCCTTATTTTATTTTAAAGCAGCACTCTCAACTGCTTGGTTTGTTTTTCTCATGGATCGGAACCAGGGAGTCCTCGGAATGGAACCATGCTATTTTCAGCTCCAGGGACCCCACCGTTTCTCATGCCCCATTGTTTTAAGCTTCAATTGATGCATGCTGAAAATAAGTAGCTTACTGTTTAATGCCAAAAAAAGAAAAAAAAATCTCTTCATTAGCTGCATAATCAAGTAATAATTAATGTGTCGACTCGGTTATAGCTTTGGAAGGCGAACTCACGTACAGATGTATTAAGATTTAGTGCTTGCGTGACTGCGAGAAGGTGCAAGATGACATCTGTGTGAACACTTTGTTATCCGCGACGGAGCCGAGGCTCATCTGCGGCTCGGCTATGGTAATCAGGAATAATTATTTGTGCGGTAATTTATGTTGATGCAGTTCAGTACGTGTGGCTGGCAGGTGACGCATTGAATATCTTCGCCAATGATATTCGGAAGCCATGTGAGAGCCGCAAGGGGGCTGCAGATATATGTAAAATAAATCTCGGGGAGTTACACTTGGTATTGTACCTAATAATACACAGTGCAGCCGATGGACTCCCACAAATCAAGCCTGTTTTCTTAGGTTTATGTTATCATTTGTTTGTAAATTATTTGAAATTGTCAAGTGTGTTCTTTTCATAATTTTTTAGATGCAGTTATGTTTGGACTAATAAAGGACATTTTAACCAAATAAAAATGGAATAATACGTCAATATTTTTCCATGAGAGGTTAACATTTTTCACATAGTAAATGTAATATTAGGTGACACTATGTGAATCTCTTCCTAAGTATTTATTCATTATTAGGATTCACTTATTTTGATGGCAACTGCAGGGCTCATAGTGTGTTTTAAAAAACAATGTAAAAACATAGCGGGAAACATATCAAGATGGAGCATATTGTCCCCTGATTAAAAAAACATGCATTACCCAAACGCATGTTTCACATTCAGGCTCTCCAGCGGAAAAATGTTATCCATGTAGGTGGTTTTGAGGAGGCAACATGGTTGGTTGGGATGTTGGACTATCTAGAATGGGAAGGCCCCCTGGGAAGAATGAATCACAACTGAAATCTTGAGAGAAGCTGGGAAAACTCCTTGCAAAACTCTTAACATGTTGCTTGAACCACAGAAAAATCCCATAACAAGGGAGTAATGTCATAATTATCTGCAAGAAACGAGACAAAGAAGATCTCAAAAACTACAGGCCAATCAGCCTACATCCAATCACTTAAAAAAATTTTACGAAGATACTCACTATTTGGCTGCAATAGACTTTGCCCAGCCTACAGAAAAAGCTACATTTTGCAGTTGATCTAACACAATGGACCAAGTTGTACATGAAGGGATTTACCGTAGTAATTTATATGATCTACCACTTAGCTTAGGATCCATAGAAAAAAAAACATTTGATTATGTCTACACCTCCACTGCTTTAAAAAAAAAAAAAAAAAAAAGTGTTGAAGACGTGTACATAGATATTATAATTAACATTTACGAGATTACATGAAGATACAAGCAAGATAAGGATCGGCAAGGGAGTGCGATAGGGAGACATTTCACCAAGGTTTTTCACTACAACACTTGAAGAATTGTTAAAGAAATTGATTTCAGAAGAAAATGGAATCCAAATCAACATTGAATACCTGAGTCACCTACAACTTACAGATGACATGGTTATTTTCACCACAAGTTCAGAAGGCCTTCAGTGAAATCACGAAGAAGGTTAGAATGCGAGTCTATATGAATCTCAGCAAAACTAAAGTGATGTTCAACAAATGTGTCAACTCAGGAAAGATTGAAATAAATAGAAATCGAAGACTATGGGGCGTTTTCAGTAAACTTTGATAAGTTACTTATCAACAGGTAAGTGCACTTTCCCAGCAATATTGCATGTGTAGCTATTCAGAAAGCTTCGATAACATGTCAAAATCACTTGGGGAAATGGCTTTTTTAACAATCGTTATCACTTTCGCTCAGATAAGCTGGGCAATAGCTCAAAAAATACCCAAACTCGCATTTTTTTGTCAGTAACTGCTATTACTAGCTTCGTTATGCTCATCGCGGCTTAATGTTCAGATCTTGCAACCTGAAGGATGGCAAGATCAGAATTGTGATATGCATATCAAGAAGTAGAATTTATTTTTACCACATAAGATTGAAGACGGCGGTTACTAACTGCTAAGGTAATTAAGGGGTTACTGGCCAGTAGCTATTATTTTATTTTAATGTTGGTGCCACGGAAGAGGATGACGAGGATGGCCTTTACCCTGGCAGGGGTAAGTACTACTTTTATTACTGTAGGGTTGCTGGCTATTGATTTATTTTTAATGGGCAAATATTTTCCAAATATGGATAATAGGGCTTTTGCCCATTAAATACTGTATGTGTGGGGGAGGGGGGCGTGTTAGGGGTAGAGGGGGTGGGTATTAGGGTGGCCATTGGTTGCCAATGTGGCTATCTGTGCTCTGTTGAAGGCATTGATAACCACAGTGACAATCACTGGTATCTCTCTGCATAGTTTAAATGTTCCGGTCACGTGGGCTGTGACGCGGAGCATTTAAACATGGCAGAGATACCGGCACCCCATACTGGGGCCTGTAACTCGGGAATCAGGGGGGCTCCGAGGCTGGAATTAATGTGGTTAATCTCCGGAGACCCCCTGCTTCAATACTGTGTTATTAAAATAAAATCAGCGCTTGTTAAAGCCGTGCAGAGAGAGTGACTGATTCTGCTAACTCTCAATGCACATCTCTTAGGGCTGGGACCCGCTGCGCCCGGCGGCGCGGGGCGGCTGCACGGGCTTTCCCCACCAGCAGGGGAATCCTCCCGAGCCGGTCCCGGTCCCCCCTGGCTGCACAGCTCACTACACGCTGTGACGCGTCAGCCGCTACGGGATACAACAGAATTGTGATCCCTAGCGTTGACGCGTCACGTGGTGTGGCTGTGAGCCAATGAGGAGGGGAGGCTTCGGGAGGAGGAGAGGCTTCGGGGAGCGGGGAGGAGTGTGGAGGGAAAGCAGCGTGAGTGCGTGTCTGTCTGTGTGTATGTATGTGTGTGTCTGAGTGCCTATCTGTGTTTGTGTATGTGTGTGCCTGAGTGCGTGAGTGCCTGCCTCTGTCTGTGTGTGTGTGTGTGTGTGTGTATGTATGTGTATGAGTGCCTGCCTGTGTACGTGTGTGTGTGAGAGAGTGCCTGCGTGTGTGTATGAGTGTGTGTGTGTTGCTTGTGATCAGCAGCTCCAGCCCGAGCCCGTGGAGGGAGGGAGGGGGGGGAGAGTAGCGGGTCCCTCCATTCAAGCCACGCCCCCCCTCCCGCTCAAGCCTCCCACTCCCACCCACCTCCCGCTCCCTACAGACCGCATATCGCGGTCTGTGTATGTCAGCGCCCTGCCTGTCTGCAGTGCGGGAGCGCTGACGGAGGGAGCGGGGCCTTAGCCTAACAGACTGATGCAGCACAGTAGGATTTACACAGTGGGAGTCCCATTCAAAAGAAGGGACCCCCGCTGTCTTAATCCTGATTCACCATTAGTCTGGTTACTGGGACTCCGCGATCACACGAGATCAGAAACGTACCCATGCCTGATTTTGTGTGTGCAGCGTGACCAACCATGACACTACATCGGTACCAGCAACACATGTAGAGGCCTGTACCTCGGGAAGCAGGGGGGCCCAGACCAGAAATTAATGATGTTCAGCTCCGGAAACCCCTTGCCTCAATAATATGTTATTTCAATTAAAATAAATTCATGGCGATTGCCTGTAAGAGCTTTAGAGGGAGATGCAGCAATCTTTGTGCAGCTCTTACAGACTGGGGGGAAATTGCACGGTAAGATCTCTGAAAAAGAAATGGTATGGCATTTTCCTACCAAACGATATCTACCAAGCGAACAATCTTACTGAATACCGTTTTTACATAAATTTCACTCCATGAGGTAACAGCATTCCGAACTGATCGATTTGGCAGTGATCTTATCAAAGTTTCCTGAATAGGCCCATATGCCTATGCCCAGCAAGTATCAATTGAAGGGAACCTTTCAAATGAAATCAATAGGAGAATGAAGATGGGATGAAGCGCATTTGGAATATACAAGACAATTAAATCAAATGGAAAGTGTTTGACCAGTGTAGCCTACCTGTGCTCACATGTACAGGTATGCCGACGAGTTTTCTAAAACTTGTCTAGGAAAATCTGGGGCTATAACCAACAAGATCCAGGTACATGCTGGGTACATGCTGCAAAATTTCAGTGACATTTCTGCAGAGACTAATGGCCCATCGGATTAACACAGCAGGGGTCCCTGGCAGTCCCATTCAGTTTGAATGGGACTGCCAGGGACCCCCGCTGTTAATCCGATGGGCCATTAGTCTGTCTGCAGAAATGTCACTGAAATGTTGCAGCATGTACCCAGGATGTACCTGGGTCTTGTTGGTGATTGCCCCAGATTTGTTTTAGAATACTCGTCGGCACTACAGTAGATATGAAACTTGGACCGTAAATGGAGAGATGTATACTGCGTGTTACTCAAAGAGATAGAAAAAAGAATAGAAGGGTCTGCAAAAAAAAGGGTGAAGACATTAAAATGGCAGTGGGTCAGATGTATTGCGTGTAGAAATGACCATCATTGGAGAAAGATTGTACTCGACTGGATTCTAAAGGATATCAAAAGTAAGATGGGAAGATAAAATCAGAAGCTTTTTTGGAGTAACATGGAGAAGAGCGGCTTTTGCAACCACAATACCTGGGAGATCATTGGGGAGGTCTTCATTCAGCAGTGGATTGACAAGGGCTGAAGACGATGATATCCAACTTAAGTAACCATAAATATCATTCCTGTTATAGCGTGTTCATTTTCAGTAGTTGGGTAGATGTCCATAAATGGTAATGCATTTTTTATGAATGTAATTATATCAATTATAGATCCTTTTATCTGATGTCTGTGAAAGTGATTACAGGTTAATGTGTGACAAGGCTGCATTAACCTTATTCTACACAAGGAGATAAGCATGCATGTACATCATTTTACCAAGAGAATTAAATCATATTGAACTAGCAGACCAAAGAGTAAAATGTCACAATTAAGTTTCGTGCTCTCTGAATAACTGACTATTTTAATCTTGTATTACAAAATCATTACAACTAAGTTGGTATGTAGTATTATATTGATGTTACATGGAGTTTCAAGTAACACAGATGTAGCCAACTCAGTATTCTGGTAGTCATAGTTATGCACAATCTCAACAGCAGACTGCGGCTGCTATTTCTATAAAAAGGGGAAAAAACTTGTTTTTTCCCTTTTTGTAAATGATGGTGAATCTTCAGACACTCCAAGTTGAATAGTTGATCCAAAAGAAAATGAACTTTATGTAACAAAGACCAACGTTTTGACCTCTAAGGGGCTTCATCAGGGTCCTCTTAGAGGCCAAAATGTTGGTCATCGTTATGTAAAATAATATTTTAGTGTGCAGTACCTTACCTTGTTTTTGCATTTTCCTTTACATAGCACAGCTACGTGGGACAAAAAGACACTACATTTACACAGTATGTAGATTTTTCACCTATAATAACATGCTTAAAAGTAATGAATTGCATGTGTTAAACCTTAAAAAAGTAACTTGATCACATATACAATAATGCTAATACCACAATGGGAGGATATAGCTATTTTAAAAGTGGTTACAAGCTCCAGTTATTGCAAGAAAAAAGTCTGTGGAGAGATACTGCAAAAAAGGGGTGTGGGGAAGTGTGTGGCTGTGCACTTTTTGTTTTATAAAACATGAAAATAATAAAGCATTTCCATTCTTAACATTACTGTTATTTTCAGACCAGTGGCCTATTTTGTGTCATTTTAAATGCAATATATTAAAGTGTTGCCCACCCCCCCGAATCATAATGACAACAGTCACACCATCTAAATGTTCTTCTCTCTAATCTACAGCAGTCATTGAAAGCCATATTGTCCGCCTTCGTTTAACTAATAATATATGGCAAATGTCTTGGGTGACTATCAAATTATAAGACTTTCATTTTCGCTGTTGCAGTATCAGATTTCTTTCTTAAAATAATGAATTAAAGGTGCAATCCCTGACCCATGCTAATTTATTTTTTATATAGATTTTAATAAAGGAGACCACGTTGATTCCCCGTGAGGAAACAGCTATAAAACTTGGTTTTAAAGATGTTTTATTTGAAAGAATAGCTCAAATATAATGAAATAGCTTGGCAGCAAAAACTATATTTGGCATCGGCTACTTTGCAGTACTATTGAGAATAGTCTTTTCTGTTCTAAATTGCAATAATGAAATCACCAGTAGCCACCCAGCTCTATTCCAGGTTGTGGCAACTTCAGGGGCCTGTGGACTAAAAGTTATGTCTTCATTCTGACAAAGAAGGCTACTCTGAGAAATAGACAGAAGACCTTGGTTAGATTCTGCTTAACTCAATAAGGGACTATAGTAGTCAGTAGCGCCGTATAGAACTCATTTGGACAACATGGAATACCAGAATCTCAAGCCTAGAATATCAGCCAACAGAGCTAAAATCAGATGTACAAAACCTGCTTCCTGTAAACAGTGACATCACTTGTCCAGGCTTTTCTCCCCTTACTAAGCAAGCAATTAAAAAATAGGTCCACAACATAATCAAGGTATTCAGAGAAACATACATGTTTCAGTTAAGTCTGAAGCCGGCTGCATGTGCGATCGGGACGCCGGATGCCGTTCATTTCAGATCCAGAGTGGTCAAATTGATGTTTTTATCTTTGGAGCATGTGAGTTGAATGAGCTCGCTGCTCAAAATTACTTTTAATATATAACGCTGTATTATACTATGTCCACCTCTTCTTTTAACCTATGATTCGGGGAGTTCCAGTTATACGAAATCCATCTAGATCTACACCAGATTGAAGCTGAAAACGCCTGATTTATTTCACTACCATGTGAGTGGGCACTCAAAGATTTCTTCAATCACCTCATTTGAATTTTGCACATTTGCACTATGTATATATTTTTTTCTTTTTTCTATGATTGCGAGGAGTCCTTGCGCTTTGAAGTTTTGTGATGTTTCAGTTAATGCAATGCAACATTAAATAAGTGTTAACATATATACAGTAATCAACAGGGATTTTAATGAGCCTGAAAATGTTCGTTTCCCCCACTGTGTAACTTGGCAACGAGTATTATTTTTAGTAATAGAGCTCGAGATCCAAGTGATTTTGCCAAATTGTAACAACTTTTCCATATGTAATTTAGAGCTTCAAAACCCCCGGATGTAAGAGCTATTCAACAATTCCCTATATTTAAAAAAGCATTATTATTTATGTTATGATATTGAATTTGAGCATCAATATGCTGTGTGTAATTTATGCAATTCATCTAAGTTTTTTTTTTTTAAAAACCTGCTTTTTATTGGTGCAATTCATTATTTGTTTTAACTGAGGTGTCTCTTCACCGAGAAGTGGTAAGTCTCCTTAAATTCTAATGTTTTTTTCTTGTATACCTTCTTGATGCAGAAGAAATGACACATGATCACCAAATTTGCAGTATTTGGTGAAAATCACAGCACTAAAATATTGTACAGAAGCATTGCCAAAGCCATTAATTTTTTTATTTTTGAAAACTAGATACTTAAAAGAAAAAAAGGGACCTACTCCAGTGTTTTCACAATTAAGATTGGGCTTCCATTAAAAAGTACAGTCCTGACTAGGAGAAAAGTGAACTAAGGACAGTGGCATATTTAATACTGTACCTAAACATTAATTGAATAAATAACCAGACAAGTATTTAAAAAAATTTTTTTTACATTTCCATGGTAAGAAAATTCTGTGGACGGTATACAATCTTTAACTAATTGGTGATAAAACTGTTTAACAATCTTCAAAATTGTTAGTTTCATTTGTTGCCTTTGTCTACAGAGTAATTAAGGTGCCATTATTAGTCAAATAAGTAGATACTAGAGAACGTGTATTTATAATAAAGAATACATATGTACATAATACATTTGATAAAACTGCTGATATTCTTCAGAATCACTTTTCAATTTAGGATAATTTGCTTGATATAGGGACATATAATCATTGGTGATGAATACCCCCAAATATTTTAGCACTTTGAGCTGTCATCTAAAGTTTCATTTCGATTAGTTTATGCCTCTTTAGTGCCTCTGATTTGGTGCCTCTGATTTGGTGTTATTAATCTTAAACCCTGAGTATTTGTTAAATTGGTTTAGTTCACTGAACAGGTTTGGGAGAGATGTGAGGGGCCTAGACAATATAATGATAACATCGTCAGCGAATAGTGGTAACTTAGATTCCTGAGATCCCTTTTTTATACCTGAGATATCTGGATTTTTGCATATGTGGGTCGCCAGAGGCTCCATTCATAGGACAAATAGACGAGGGTATAGCGGGCAACCCTGACGTGTGCCACTTTTAATCTTTACTGGATCAGAAGAAAAGCCTTGGGTAATTACTTTAGCACAGGCCTGCACAACACGCGGCCCGCAGGCCGCATGCGTCCCGCCGGCACTCACTGTGCGGCCCGCAGCGGCGGCTGCTTTTCCCCCCCTCCTCCTCCTGAGCCCCCTTTCCCTGCCCCCATGAGCCGAGCCCCCTTTCCCTGCTCCCGCGAGCCGAGACCCTCTCCCTCCCCCTGCGAGCCGAGCCCCCTCTCCCTCCCCCCGCGAGCTGAGCCCGCTCTCCCCTTCCTCCCGCGAGCCGAGCACGCTCTCCCCTTCCTCCCGCGAGCCGAGTCCGCTCTCCCCTTCCTCCCGCGAGCCGAGCCCGCTCTCAAGTGCGGCACTTCCGGTGCCCGCTGCTTGCAAGCGAGCACGCGCAGTCCCGCCGTGATCGGAAGTGATGTGAGGTGCAGGGGGATATGTGCAGGGGGGGGGGGGTGATGTGCAAGGGGAAGGGAAGGGGAAGGGGGGGTGATGTGCAAGGGGAGGGGGAGGGGTGATGTGCAAGGGGAGGGGGAGAAGGAGGGGGATGATGTGCAAGGGGAGGGGGAGAAGGAGGGGGGTGATGTGCAAGGGGAGGGGGGTGATGTGCAAGGGGAGGCGGGAGGGGGGTGATGTGCAAGGAGAGGGGGAGGGGGGTGATGTGCAAGGGGAGGGGGAGGAGGGGTGATGTTCAAGGGGAGGGGGAGGGGGTGGTAATGTGCAAGGGGAGGGGGAGGGGAGTGGTGGTGATGTGCAAGGGGAGGGGGAGGGGGGGTGGTGATGTGCAAGGGGAGGGGGGTGGTGATGTGCAAGGGGAGGGGAGGGTGGGTGGTGATGTGCAAGGGGAGGGGGAGGGGGGTGGTGATGTGCAAGGGGAGGGGGAGGAGGGGTGGTGATGTGCAAGGGGAGGGGGGTGGTGATGTGCAAGGGGAGGGGGGTGATGTGCAAGGGGAGGGGGGGTGATGTGCAAGGGGAGGGGGAGGAGGGGTGGTGATGTGCAAGGGGAGGGGGGTGGTGATGTGCAAGGGGAGGGGGGTGATGTGCAAGGGGAGGGGGGGTGATGTGCAAGGGGAGGGGGGGTGATGTGCAAGGGGAGGGGGGTGATGTGCAAGGGGAGGGGGGGTGATGTGCAAGGGGAGGGGGTGATGTGTAAGGGGAGGGGGGGTGATGTGCAAGGGGAGGGGGGGTGATGTGCAAGGGGAGGGGGGGTGATGTGCAAGGGAGGGGGGTGATGTGCAAGGGGGGGGGTTGATCTGAAGGGGGGTGATGTGAAGGGGTGGGGTGATGTGCAGGGGGGGTGATGTGAAGGGGAGGTGATGTGAAGGGGAGGTGATGTGCAGGAGGGGTGATGTGAGGTGCAGGGGGTGATGTGCAGGGGGGGTGATGTGCAGGGGGGGGATGTGCAGGGGAGTGATGTGAAGGGGGGTGATGTGAAGGGGGTGAGGTGCAGGAGGTTATGTGAGGTGCAGGGGGTGAGGTGCAGGGGGGTGATTGGAGGTGCAGGGTGGTGATTGGAGGTGCAGGGGGGTAGATTGGAGGTGCAGAGGGTGGGGTCATTGGAGGTGCTGACGGGGGGGTTATTGGAGGTGCAGGGGAGGGTCATTGGAGGTGCAGGTCATTGGAGGTGCAGGGGAGGGTCATTGGAGGTGCAGGAGGGTGATTGGAGGTGTAGGGGGGGAGAATGATGTGAGGTGCACGGGGGAGAAGGATGTGAGGTGCACGGGGGAGAAGGATGTCAGGTGCAGAGGGGGTGGGATGTGTGTGGTGTGCAGGGGGGTATTGTGTGTTTGATGTGGAGGGGGAGTATTATGTGTGTGGGTGAGGGGGAGAGATGGGGGTATGAGAGATAGATGGGGAGTATCGCAAAGGTTGATAGTGAGGGGTTCTGGGGGAGATATGAGGATGATGATGATGAGGGGTGCTGGGGGAGATATATGAGGATGATGATGATGATGAGAGGTGCTGGAGGAGAGATGATGATGATGATGATGATTTTACCCGTGCAGCCCAAAATTTTTTTCCTTGGAGCAGTTCGGCCCTTCTTGCTTAACGAGTTGTGCAGGGCTGCTTTAGCAGAAGGGGTTGTGTATAATGCCAGAATTGCTTTTAAAAAGGTTCCATCAAATCCAAATGAGCCAAGGACGCTTTTCAGGTATGACCAATCGATACGGTCAAATGCTTTTTCTGCAACCAGGCTGAGCAGTATCGATGGAATTTAATTTTTTCGTGCCAAATGCGGCAAATCTACAGAACCACTTTTCATAAGACAGAAACGTGTAAGACACTGTAGGTGTAATTGAATGTTTCTAAAAAGCCAATTACACAAATACTTTGTTTAAAAAATGTTTTGACCCACTGAGTTGAACTGCCCATTTAATGTAAATGGTCACTCCACAATTTTAAACATATCAAATATTTAACTTGGTTTTTGATAATGCATTAACATGTACAGTATAAATAAAGGGCATTAGTGTACACCAGGGGTCTCAAACTCAGTCCTCAAGGGCCACCAACAGGCCAGCTTTGATGGATATCCCTGCTTTAGAACAGGTGGCTCAGTCTTCTAATGAGCCACTGATTGAGCCACCTGTGCTGAAGCAGGGATATCCATAAAAGCTGGCCTGTTGGTGGCCCTTGAGGACTGAGTTTGAGACCCCTGATGTACATAATTTATCTACATAGAGCCCTCATATGACCTTTAGGTGATAATGGGTTTATCCAAGGTCGCAAGAAAAATATAACTATTCATTAGTTTATATTGATGTAGGTACAATATACTGTAACAATGCCTTACAGCTGCAACCCAGCATTCATGTGGTTTTTTTTAATATTACCTGACCTGGGGTTCCACTGGAGAAAACTGAAGAAGGATAAAGTTGTTAGAGGACTACATTTAATATTATATTAAAGTTGCTTTCACTTGTAGTTGTTGCAATCACCTAACATTTTAATAATTGTAATATGTATTTCCTGTGGGAAGCCCTGCTAATGGCTGCTTGTGATGGTCATTAGTCTTAATGCTGTGTGCTTGTCGAAATAAACAGTGAGAAATAGGTGTTACTGTATATATTGTAGACTTGGCACATATGATTTGGAGCTCGTTCTCTGTCCTATTTACTACAGAAAACCATGTATGTGAATATGTAGAGATGCAGCCATGAGTATAAGAACTCTTGCCAGGGAGAATTCTGGGGCAGTCTCACAGTAAATGCCTCAACATTGTCTGAACATTGCCTCAACATTTCTGTGAGATTCTTAACAGCCAATAGGATTAACACAGCAGGGGTCCCTGCAGTACCATTCAGCTGTGTTAATCCGATGGGCCATTATGAATCTCACAGAAATGTTGAGGCAAAGATCAGACAATGATGCAGCAATGTTGAGGCATTTACACTACCGACACACTTAATCCGAGCAGGGTTAGTTCCGCAAGCCGGGGGATGCCCCGGCTTGCTAGCCCCACTCCCTCGGCGTGCCGCGCGTCACCGATGCGCGGTCACGCGTCATCGGGTGCCAGCGCCCCCTGCACGCGCGTCCAGGGCTCCCCGAGGGAGCCCTGGTGTCCCGCGATGTGGGGGACGGCGGCAGGGGGTTCCGGGGGACCCGGCGGACCCGGCAGCGGGAGGGAGAGCGCCCCGATCGGAGGGCGCTCTTCTGCTGCTTCGGCGCGCGCCCGGCACCCTCCGGCGCGCGCCAGGTTACTGCTGCGGCCGAGAACGGGCAAATGCTCGAATAAACTCGGCCGCAGCAGTACTGTGAGACTGTCCCAGAATCTCCAGAATTTCCCAGATAAGTGTTCTAATACTGGTGGCTGTATCAGTATGTATGTATAGCTTTATTTATATAGCGCTATCCATGTACATAGCGCTTCACTGCAGTAACACGTGACATAATATTATTACACATAATGGGAATAAGCTCTTCAGACATAAAAGTAACCATAGGAAAAACAACAATAGACAAGAGCCTCAATGCTACATCCAATATGTATTTTATCTGTATTATTTCTTCATAAATATGGGTCATTTAGTTCAATTCTTTGGCCAACATGTTTTAACACTACATGGGTCTAACGTGACTTTAAGCAACGTCACGGTAGACCCATTTCAGTAGGTCCTACACTACCAACATTATAGTATCTTACTGTATGTGTTTCTTTCACTGCATAGAGAGAAAATGAAACATAAGACTGCAGCCAAAGGCATGGGGTACGTGACATACATGAGGTGGCTAAAGGGTTCAAATGGAAGAAACACCCTGTGTGCTATGTATGAGCTACAGTGTGGTAACATTAGGAAAATAATATACTGTAGTGTCAAATTTCTTTCTGACCTAGCAATATAAATGATTGCTACAACCTTTTTAATTAAATGAATAAAACGTGCATAGTATAATACACAGGTATTGGTTACATTGGTTACCTGTTTAGAGATGCATTTGCTTAAAATAGGCATTTGAAAAAAAATATATCAATAATTGATTCATCTTTATGAGTTTTTCATAAAGCTAAAAAAATATTCTAAAATGGAAACAATCATAGCATGCTCTTAGCTCTAAATGCACTTGGGGGGGGGGGGGGGAGGTTCTGCATTAACTCCTTCATTACCAGAGTGGTCTGCAATGCATTGTCTGTAAATAAGTCTAGACACTTAAATGAGTATAAAGTATTTGATGTGTTATTAAAAGTTATGTTTTATCCGAGACATGTTTGTACTTCGGTATTATACATACAACTTCTCTAGTAGCTAGTCTAGGTTTGAGCTAGCTGTATTGATGGATATCTGGAAAAAAAATACAAGTATCCCCATGTTCAGGAATTAAATAACAACAAGTCTGCATCATAATAAGAATTTAGCATTAAGAGATATTTTCTTTGGATGGGATCACTGCTTTAAACTTACAGTTGCTGAGTACAGATGTATCCAACGTCATTGCACACCATCTTTGTGTCAAAGCTGTACAAATGTGTCATTAAATGACATGACCAAGTCATTTCGATAATGCACGTTAACAATTGTCCTAATGGAGCTGCGTCAAATCTAGAAATATCACAGCAACTTTGACACTATGCCTTGCATCAATGGGAGCAGTATTGTTGACTACATCAAGCAGTTTACAATTAGAGAACTATATTGAACATTACACTTTGCTCCTAGTTTGCCCTGCTTGAAACAGTAAGTGATTCTTGGAGCAGCAATTAAGGGAGTTTGAGCGGGATTGTGCAAAACAGATAGCTATCCTAATAGGATGAGCCAATTTCTGTGCCACAGACCATCTGTTTAACTTAAAATGTCTGCCAGGAATCGTATTAAACCTCTATCCCTATTTTAATAGAATATGTAAAATTGATATGCTTGCTCCATGAATCATCATATCTCTCATCCCAGTGCATTCCAATAAAAGTTTTAGAAATGTCCCACATTTTCATCCCAAATCTCCCTGAAATGTTTTTTTTTTTTTTTTTTTTTTTTACAACATCCTGCCTAGTATTGTGGGAACCTATTTACTTAACAAGTCTGTGTCAAAAGCGTGGAGTCCGACTAACAAGTTTCTAACATTTGATGCAGATGGAGAGTGCCAGAACAGGTAACCAGAGAGGCCCTGCATGAGACGCACTGATAAATAGACCCCATAAAAATGAAAAGGTACTGTGACAGACAGCCAACTAATCTGGTGCTTGGAAAATGAGCCCTACAAGAAAGTTTAAAACAACTGTCATTGTTTGCTCTGGTGAACAGGAGGCTTACGGAAATATTATATGATATCTTTTCAGATAAACACATAAGGACTTGAGAAAGCATAATTCAAATATACAAACCAAAGCGAATGAAGGGAAATGTTAAAGGAAAAGGGGGATTAGACGTGTGGTTTTAACTCAAAGGGCAATCAGATAAGGAATTTGCTGGAAATGGTGATTTCATTTGTGGAATTTAAGATGACGTTGGATAAGAACACTGAGGAAAAATACATGTTGTGAATCTTCAGGCGTTAGAACAATTGTCTATCAGTGTCTTAGCACATTATTCGATGTCCAATGTCTTTAAAGCTGCAGTTCAGTCAATATCCTGCATGTGCTTTTTTTTTTTTAATAAATCAGTTCTGTAGTAAGAAAAAATACTTTCAGCATTTTCTGTTTAAAAAAAAACAACTTTGAAAGACCAATTTTCTTGTATTCTATTTTAACAACCATTTACTAAGGCACTGCCCCTTCATGTCCTATCACAAGCCCTGGCACACCCCTTTGTCAGCCCTGCCCTACCTCTAGCACATGTCAGTGCAGGAGTGCTCATGAATATTCATGAGCTCCCACTGAGTGACAGAAGCAGAGAAAAACATATCCCATATCTAAAGATTTCGCCAATCAATACATGGAGAACGAATTGACTGGCAGCTATAGAGTGCTTTAGGTAATTAGAGATTGCCCACATGAAACTATTGAATTAAAAAAATAAAAATAAAAAAAGACTGAACTGCAGCTTTAATGCTACAGTACAAGATGTTTGGGAGACTCTAGTGAAAAGGTTCATTGGGTTATGTACAAAACTTTGTAAAGCATTTCAAAATTTCAGGGGAAAAAAGCAGATTTTATGGTAGATTTACATCACTATAGTACATGTGTATTAACCAAGTGAAGCCTTGTTGCAATATTAGTTAAAGTTATGACAGTTTCTGTGGAATGAGAAATTATTATAATCTTTAAATGAAGGAGCGGCTCAGTGAGTAAAGACACTGACTGGCACTGAGTTTGAAGTAGGGGAACCTAGTTCAATTCCCGGTGTCAGCTCCGTGTGACCTTGGGCAAGTCACTTTATCTCCCTGTGCCTCAGGCACCAAAAACATAGATTGTAAGCTCCACGGGTCAGAGACTGTCTCTGTAAAGTGCTAAGTAAAACTAGCAGCGCTATACAAGAACAAACAATTATTTTTATTCTTAAACCCTTTTACTGAAAATTGCTTTCCAATGCGTTGTAGGCTCATCTGGCAGTAACGGGGGTTAATGCATGTTGGTCATATTTTTTTAATGACCTGTCCTGGACTGACACAAGGGATTAGGCAAACGTTTCGCTGTATGTTTCTATTCTGCCAATACAGAACAGTGAGTTTAATTTAGCTAGGGGAAACAATTCAGCACTAGCAGACATTAACATGAAAAGTAAAGTTTTTAGGTATACTTAACCACACATTATATAAGTTATGGTGGGTAAAAAAGGGACAAAAGCCCTCCACTGTACAGTGTATAGTAAATAAAAATAACACTTGTGAGCATATTCACGTCTGAGACAGGTCTGCAACCCTGCCTTTCCCCGTTATCTCTTAGCATACAGAGCTTCCACTGCAGCCAGGGATTCTGGGAAAAATGTTAGGTATATTTAAAGTTTTAAAATTTACCTTAGGGTGTATTGCATTTTTGAGCTAGTGTGTGTTCCCAGGCTCTCTGTTTCTCTCGGGCATCCAAAAGGAAAAATGTTGGCGTATGATAGATGTGTGATTCTCTTCCCAAAACAATTTGAAACAGGAATCTTGTCCCTTTAAAAGCAGTTTGCAGAAAGAAATGTATACAAAAATAAAAAAAAAGCCTAACCCTGTCCAGATGCTAAACTGCACATTAATATGCATTGCCTAAGATTTTCGCTATTATAATATGTCCTGGAACAAGTATTCCCATTTCTGTTCTCTTTGTTCACCCCCCCTCCGTTGCAGCTTCTGCCTGTCAGTTCCTCATTTTCAGCTGCATGTATTTGCTCTGAACACACACTCTGTGCCTGTGTGATTACATAATGTTGCCATTCCTGACTGCATGAAGTCTGTGAGTTGCTATAGCAACCTCTGAGATCCTTCTCAGAATGGGCTATTCTACCATTCCCCCCTGTCCCTGCTGACAGTTAGTTTGGCCTGACCCCCTTCCCTGTGTCACAAGCAGTACCCACTGTCTTTTACTTCCTGACACTGGCAGAGTGAGTACCCTTCTATGTTTACTCCACCCGGCAAGGCCTTATACTTTTCACCTGCCCTTAACTACGAAGCACCTATAGAGAAGCACTCTCTCACAACACCATTACATCCACAAGTGCCTGTATATACTGCTCCTTTCCTAATAAAGTGAAGAAAATATTACAGGACTTGGTGTGCTTTGGAAAGAGGGCTGAGTTGAAACTATCTGGGTCCATTCATACCCTAGATATAACACTGGGTCCAGAATATATTAGACATTTCTACCTCGGCCCATGAAAAGGCTTTATTTAGATTTACTTCATTCTAAGGGGAATATTTATTAATGATCATAAATAAGTAAATATGCTACTGTACATTTACTAAGTCGCGTTCACTTGGCCAGTGGTTGCACTCACAAATGTACCTTTTTACTTTTGTTGGTGTAGCCACTGGCATCAATTTCATATAATTCCTCTTGGCATCAATGTATAAAAGTGGTTTGCATTAACTTTGCACGTCAGTGAGTGATTTGAGGAGTGGTTAGTGTAGCTGCAAAGAGAGGAGCTGCATGACACAATATTAAATGAGCATGGAGGGTTACAGACTGGGGATGGGGGGGGGGGGGCTGGAGGTAGAGGGGAACGGACCTACTGCAACCTAAATTCGGGCACCACTCCTTATAGCAGCAGTGGGCCCTCAAATCCTTCCCGTGCTGACTAAGCTATAGGTCCCTGGGCCTCCCTGTTCACTCAAAACATTTCCTGTGCTCCCCCCCACCCACACATACCTTCATCCTGGTGTAGTTACTTCTTTCAGTGACCCATTTTCTCAACACCTATTCTCTCCTAGACCCTCTACAATCTGGCTTTCGCACTGCTAACTCCACGGAAACAGCCCTCACTAAAATAACTGACGACCTCCATGCTGCCAAAGACAGAGGTCATTACACTTTGCTCATATTACTCGACCTCTCTGCAGCATTTGACACCGTGGACCACCCTCTTCTCCTTCACATTCTCCATACTCTTGGTATTCGGAACAAAGCTCTATCCTGGATCTCATCCTACCTCTCCCATCGTACTTTCAGTGTCTCTTCTGCTAACACCTCCTCCTCCTCTATTGATCTCTCTGTGGGGGTACCCCAGGGCTCTGTCCTGGGACCTCTCCTCTTTTCTCTGTACACACTCTCTCTAGGTGACCTAATAACATCTTTGGGTTTAATTATCACCTCTATGCTGACGACACACAAATATACTTTTCAACACCTGACCTTACACCTGCTGTACACACCAAAGTTTCTGAATGTCTCGCTGCTATATCATCCTGGCCCTACTACCTCCTTCCACATTACTGTTGGAACTACGATCATTCACCCAGTAGCCCAAGCACGCTGCCTAGGGGTCACACTCGATCCTCTCTCACATTAGCCCCTCACATTCAAAACATTTCTAAAACCTGTCGCTTTTTCTGCTAAAACTCTGACTCAGGCCCTCATTCTCTCCCGTCTTGATTACTGTAACCTCCTGCTGTCCGGCCTTCCTGCCTCTCACCTGTCTCCCCTACAATCGATCCTAAATGCTGCTGCCAGAATCACTCTACTCTTTCCTAGATATGTCTCAGCATCTCCCCTCATGAAATCCCTCTTCTGGCTTCCGATCAAATCCCGCATCTCACACTCCATTCTTCTCCTCACTTTTAAAGCTTTACACTCTTCTGCCCCTCCTTACATCTCAGCCCTAATTTCTCGTTATGCACCATCCACTCTTGCGTTCTTCTCAGGATGTCTTCTTTCTACCCCCTTTGTATCTAAAGCCCTCTCCCGCCTTAAACCTTTCTCACTTTCTGCCCCACACCTCTGGAATGCCCTTCCCCTCAATACCCGATTAGCACCCTCTCTATCCTCCTTTAAGACCCACCTTAAGACACATTTGCTTAAAGAAGCATATGAATAGCACTGGATAATTCTGGACACATGATACATAAAGCTTGGCCCCCTGCAGATGCACTTACCAGAACTCCCTCCTACTGTCTCTGTACGTTCTCCCTACCTACCAATTAGACTGTGAGCTCCTCAGGGCAGGGACTCCTCTTCCTTAATGTTACTTTTATGTCTAAAGCACTTATTCTCATGCTCTGTTATTTATTTGATTACCACATGTATTACTACTGTGAAGCGCTATGTACATTAATGGCGCTATATAAATAAAGACATACAATACAATACCCTCTTTGCATGGATCAGAGTTTATGTTTATGTAACAGTAGAAGAGATCTAGTGCTTCCAAACAGACATCCATCTGTATAAAAAGTTTAACGCACCTGCATAACATAGGTATACCATGTGAGTAACAGGTATGCAGAGACTAGTGTCTAGTGTATCTGGTCAGTATACACATAAAGCAATTACTGACACACAAAAAAATCTCCCACCCCCTATTAATATAACAATGGTAGAAGCATAAGAACTCACTTTGGTAGATATCAGGTAAGTCCTTAGGAGGTCCAATGATGTGCATTCATGTAGGTAGAACAGCAAAACATATAGAGGGAAAATGGAGCTTAACCCTGGATGGTGCTCAGTATTTTCTCTATATGTTTTTATGATTATATAGCAGAGTCCCCCTCCCTAACTCCGGTGAGGGGTAGCTGCCGGACGCTAGGCTGATCGTGGGGAGTTCCGTGCAATCAGGGAGTTGACAGATGCTGGTCATCTTGCAGAGGGGGAGCGCACATGCGCAGTGTGGCCAGTGCGGTGGCCATCTTAGATTGGCTCCGCATAGCTTGCAGCGGGATTGAGTCCCAGAATCCTCAGGGGGAGAAAGGGAGATCACATGGGGTGATCCAGCTATTGGTCTGGAAGCAGCCTAACAGGCGCAGGATATCCTCGGTGAGCGGAGACCCCGCGAACCAGAGCTGACGGAGTGTCAGGAGTCTGGGCACACGCCGCCCTCTGCGCGGCCCTTCCCTACCTCTCCCGCTGGCTGCGGTCTCCTCCGCTCCTGCTCTGCATCGCGGTCCAGTCCTCCACCCCCCCCCCCCCCCGCGGCTCTCCCACACACCCCCAACGTCTCTGCCGGATGCGCGCCCGCTTCCCTTACATGGGGTGCGCCACATGACTTAATTTATTCACTGCACAGTGTAGCTCCACCCTCCGGCCGTCTCAGCTCCCAGTCTCACGCCCTCATACTGTACACCTGCAACAAACCCGGACATTAACCCCTGCCCTATCACAGAGGGTTCCTGGGCTTGCCTCTGCCCTGCCCACTTCTCTCATTGGTCCTACTCACTTAATTACCCCTGTGATTCCTCTCCAACAGCGCTCTGCATAGTTCTTCTACCTAGTGCTGTTGGATACTGTGCCTTGTTCGCTCTCTGTGTTCCAGCTTCGTTATCGATCCGGCCGTCTACCTACCGTCTCTGGCTCCCCGACCTCGGCTTCCACTCAACTACGCTTACCTCTTGTACCCCTTGAACACGGCACTTGGACCCCTACTACCCGGAACTCCGTTACCCTTGACCCTTGGAACCTACTACGGCATCTTCACTACACCCAGATCTGGCAAGTACCCTATCTACCCTGGTACCCCTGGCCAAGCCCATGCAACCCAATCCACACTACGGGCATGCTCCCTCTGCTGCGGGTGTGTGGTTACTCACTCTCCACCTCAGTATAGGGGGTTAACCTGGTCTGCGGGCAGAACAGCGTGACACGGAGGCGGCAAGCACAAGGTGTACTCCTCCAATCTAACTTCAAGGGTGTCTTTTAGAAATAGAGAGGAGAGGGACATGGCATAATGTTTTTATTCACAATAGATAAATAAAGACAAAAGGTGCACTCACAAACGGCCAATGTTTTGGACATTCTGAGCCACCATACCTGAAGGAGACAGTACTCTGCCCAATCAGCGATACAAACCAGCAAAGACACCCACGCATGCGCAGACCGAGTCCTGAACGAGGGACGAGACCAGGGAGACTACACCAGGCTGTGCACAAGCTTGGAGGAGCCTCTGCATACCGTGAGAGGAAGCTGGTGACTGAAAGCTGACACAGCAACCACATAGACACCCCAGGAGAAGGGAACAACGTGGGGAGACTGCACTGAGGAGTATACACTGGGAAGCCAATCCACAAAGCCTTTATAATTGACCGTTTGTGAGTGCACCTTTTATCTTTATTTATCTATTGTGAATAAAAACGTTATTATGCTATGTCCCTCTCCTCTCTATTTCTAAAAGACACCCTTGAAGGTAATTTGGAGGAGTACACTTGTGGGAACTAAGCTCAGGCAAGTGTCAAGTTCTCTAGCTTCAAGCTTTTTTGTTCCATCTACAGTGATACCTACCTGTATTACACCACTTGTTTGTGGTATGTTTTTCTATTTTTTCCATGTATACACACTGGAGATGAGAATATAGAACCACACGCTGGAGGACTCTATTTCATTCCAAACGTTCTTCTGTGGATGAGTTGGAATAGCCTCCTCTGGACTCTAGATGCGGGACTAAAAGTATTGTTTATTTTATATATTTACATTGTGTTATTGGTTTGGCGCCACTCTTATTTATTTTTTCTGGAGCTCACACCACATGGAGCTCGGGACGCAAACCACTCCCTGGATAATTGGTGAGGGGATTGTTGGAGGCCCCTGCTGTGTGGGACCTGCTTCCACACACGTCTGCAAGTGACACCTGGGTACTGAAGTACCCAGTCAGGTCCCCAACATGCACCAACATATCACAGGGGGTAGTGCTACCTCACATTTGGGTGGGATTGCTGGAACAGACACCAGGGGTTATTGGTGCCATGGCACCGTCAGCACTTTGGGGGAACCACTCAGAGTTCGGGGTCACTGCATTATATTGTTGTTGCATGGTAGTGTGTGATATATATTGTGTACAGTGAAGGTCAGTTATATACATTGTGTGGTGTTATTGCCTACTACTGTATTGGTTCCTGTGAGGGGTTATTCCACCAACGCTGGGATCCCTCATAGGTGGAGGCGCTGCACGCAAAGAGAGTGAGCTCACCCCAGGCTCCCAGACGTGGAAGCTTAGGCCTCCTGTGAGCATATAGGTACAACACTTTATCTCCCTGCACCCGTAGTCGCCTGCGTATTTCCTAGGCATAGGGAAAGGGGGCTACATTTATAAGGAGCGGCTCAGTAAGTAAAGGCACTGACTTGGAAACATCATGACAGAGTTTGAAGCAGGGGAACCTGGTTCAAATCCTGGTGTCAGCTCCTTGAAACCTTGGGCAAGTCACTTTATCTCCCTATGACTTAGGCATAATAATAATAATAATAATAATAATAACAGCATGTTCTTGTATAGCGCTGCTAGTTTTACGTAGCGCTTTACAGAGACATTTTGCAGGCACAGGTCCCTGCCCCATGGAGCTTACAATCTATGTTTTTGGTGCCTGAGGTACAGGGAGATAAAGTGACTTGCCCAAGGTCACAAGGAGACGACACCGGGAATTGAACCAGGCTCACCTGCTTCAAACTCTCAGTGCGTGTCAGCGTCTTTACTCACTGAGCCACTCCATCTCACTAAATAATAGATTGTAAGCTCTAGGGGGCAGGGACTTGTACCTGCACAATTTCTATTTACAGTGCTGCCTACATTGGCAGTGCTATTAAAGAACACATATTATTATAATCCCCACAGATTTTATTAACATTTTTGGCTGTGCATGCGACAGGTCTGATGTGGTGTTAACCTCTGAGCAAGAGATCAATGTCAAATATAAGAAGCCGAGAAAAGATTCAAGCACAGTCTCAAAAAGCAAGTTGCATTGCCCCTACAGTATGTCCCTCAGGCGCATTAGCAACTGTTTCTAACAGCAACTTACAAGGATCTCTCTCCTGCTCAACAGTTCCCCCACCTTTCTCTGCTGTGCAAATTCCTAGACCTTGCTTTATACAACCATGATTATATTTAAATGTCTGTCCTCTGCTAATGACAATGTTGATTAGCTAGTGGGTATATCCTACCCGAATAATTGAATTACAATTATTATTTAAAAGTGCAGTCCTGCCTGGAATTAATTCAGTTAAAGGCAGTGCAGCATACAAAGCAAAAACAATAGCAGTCTGCCTTCAGTCACTGGCAGACTAATCATGGTCACCTGCAGGTTAAGTTGATTTGCTATTTCCCAGTTATTTACGGCTAATGAAGCAGTTTGTGGACAGAGGGTCCATGTTAGATTCTGCAGCACCTCTATTCATCTTCCAGTCTCAGACGCTGTTGAAGCAAGTGCCTGTTCAATCCTTATGAGAGCGAACTGGTGTGTGTTGAGTGATTCCTTAAAGTGCAGAGGAAAACTGATGACAATGTAATCGTTTTCTTATGTTTTTTTTTTTTAATTAATTGTATTTACTTCATAAGTAAAGTAATTGACTAATAACAGCAAGTAATGAAAAAAAGTCACATTTTAATTTAATTTAGGAAGATCAAAAAAGTCGGTGAGTTTGGGAGACAAAACTTTAACTTGGCATAACCAATAGTCCACTTGAGAAAACATATTCCATGGCAGATTTATCGAGTGCAACCGATCCGGCGTTAACTGCTATTAAATTGAACTGCAATTAACGCTGGATCGAGCGTTCTAACCTGTGCCATTTTTGTGTTGTTTTGCGGCCGTTGTTGAAGTATATCTTTTTACTTACCTTGTGGCTAGCTAAAAGCTAAAGACACTCCAGAGTGGGTCTCTCTACCCATTTATACACGTTGTATAAACACCTTCCTCTCCCTTTGGGTGCTGCGTGCTTACCAATATTTGTTTTCTTTGGTGCAAACAAAAGAGCAAATGCCTTTTGATGAAATAGAAGGGCAGAGCGATACGAATTGGAAGACCCGGAATAAATGTTTGCAATGATTGTGCAGTGATCATACTGAAAAATATGGAAATTTGTCAATGGCATAATTAAAATGCTTTAGGAGTAAATCATTTATAGGTGAAAAAAAATTATGAGTGCCCCTTTTTGGTCTTTAGTGACTGCACCTCTAATTTAAGACTTTTTGTTACAGGCATTATTTGTGAGCTTGTTAAGGAATGTGGCAGGTCTGTTTTCACATTTCTTTTTTTGATTTATAGCTGCAAATGACCTTTCAAGAACTTATATTTAAGATTTACACATTATTTGTGTGGTTCTAAATTTCCACAGTTGTTGACATAATGTTTCATTTTTAATTAGTGTTGGTGTTCATGATGCAGACCTGTAGGGTTCACAGAAAAAAGGACTGAGGAATTTTTAAATTTTATTTTAAAATGTGGAAAAAACAACGCAGTTTTATTTTGTCATTTGATTGCTCATGTTTTTTCGGTGTGCATCGCCGGTTAATATTGGCTATAAGATAAAGGGGGTTATTCAGTATGTTCCAAAGCAGCTGAATCTGGGTGTCTGCTATGAACCCATTGGAAGTATATTGAGTTACTCACTCAGTTTGCTTCCAAACTTTCCTTTTCTTGTTTTTGTCCCTTTTAAAAACAATATAGGCCAAATGTAATACTGCACAAGTATCTTCCAGCGCCTACTCACTTGAAGGAGCCATACATATATTAATATGACTCTTTATTCAACAAACATAAAAAGTATCATTTGCAATGTCAATCTGATCTGAAATCAAATAAAAACAAATTAATGTTAACAAAAATTTTTTTTTTCCATATGGAGCACCCAGACATAATATAAACCTAATAAATAAATGTTTACATTAATACACAATGAAAATGTGAACACCAAAAAATATTAGACATATGTACAGTATTGAATTCTGTTTTGTTCAACCAACAGAAATTGGTGCCTATGTACAAAGCATTGAAAATGGAACTTGTGGCATAAAATTAAGCCACAGAAATTTAAAATTATATTGTGCTTATGTGGTCTATTGACTAAACTGTTCCTCAATGTGCGCCTTAAACTTCAAAAATGTTTTTAGTCAAGTATAATCAGACAAATTTGATGCGCGTGACGCACAGATGGAAATTGTATGTACTAAACATTTTTTTAACTGTATGCTCGAAAGAATAGTTGAACAATTATCCATCAAGTTGAACCGCGTCAATCCTAAAAAGTCTGTTTATATTGTTAGCGCAGAATTACGTTTCTATGTACACAGCACAGATGTTTCATTATAGTGGTTAATAAAATTTTGTATTTTCACAATATTGCCATTATAAATATGACAAAAATTCGTTTTTACTAATACTAGTTGTAGCCAGGTCCCCCTCCTGCTTGTGACCCCCCCCTGGGTACTCACTGTGCGGCGGTCGGGAGTAGAGGCAGCCGTTCGTGAAGAGGTGCGGGTGTGTGTGCGCGCATCGCGTGCCTCTATCGAGAAGTGCAGGTTGCCAGGGAAGCTTGCGGTAGCGTTGCTAGGGCTCCGGCGGGTCCCGGTGCAGGGCGCCGCCATAGCGAATTGCGCACGCATGCGCAGTGAAGATTTCAGCGCGGGGAACTGGCAGGGAAGTTCGCGCATGCGCAGGACAAGCGCGCGAACGCTAGCCTACCAGGGAAGGCTCTTGGAAGGGACTACAAGTCCCATGAGCCTCGGGAGCGGCCCCATGACGCCAGGGAGCCAATAGGGCTGCAGGAGCTCCCTGCTTGCAGGGAATTGATACATTTCGCGCGCTGAGCCACGCTAGTTAGTGCTGGACCGGGAGAGCTAGGGGAAGGAGGTGAGTGCATGGGTCTGTGACCCACTGCAATAGGCCAGAAAACCCCCTAGGCCCCAGATAGGTCCTGAACTCCTCCAGCGGAATTGTCCCAATATAGAGGAGTTCGATCATCAGGCTGCAGATATGACCACACGTTTTCTGCAAAGGGGATACAGCAAAGGGGCCGTTAAAAAAGCCTACAAAAAGGCTAGAAAAGCACCAAGAGAAATTCTGTTAGTGACGGGTCAAAGAACCAATCATGATACTGACAAACATATCATCAGGTACATTGGTACATACAACAACCAATGGAGAAATATCAGGAACATCTTCTCCAGACATTGGCATGTCCTAATGGAGGACGGCGACCTCAAACAGGTACTTAAGGAAAATCCCACAATGACTTGTAGAAGAGCCCGCAATCTCCAAGACACTTTAGTGCATAGTCACTATCGTGGGGACCAACCAAGAACTTGGTTAGGGGACACAAAGCCCATCGGCTCTTTCCCATGTGGTAGATGCAAGGCGTGTACATATATGCCCAGGACCAAAACCTTTTTGGGCCCAAAATCCAAAACATATCACATCAGGGAATACATAAATTGCCTCACCACGGGGGTGATTTATCGTATCTCATGCAAATGTGGAAAGAGATACGTGGGAAAAACCCACAGACAACTCAAAACACGGATCCTCGAACATATAGGGTCCATTAGAAACAGTAAAGATCTACCTGTGGCAAAACATGTCAATGTAGCCCATGATGGTGATCTAACTGCCTTAACCTTTTGTGGTATTGAACATGTGAGCCGGGGACCAAGGAAAAGTGACTGGGATCGCCATCTAATGCAAACAGAGTGCAGGTGGATCTACACACTAAAAACACTGTACCCAGATGGTCTCAACGAGGGCTTCATTTACACTCCATTTTTATGAACCCCTCTTGTAACTAGTTCGTTATGGGATCCGGGGATTTATTTTTAATCGAGTCATATACTCTTTTGGAACCATATTGACTTTTAGAGGTGGCTCCATGTAGGGGTTTACACTCCTACACCTTAACACCTTATATGTATATGAGACCTACTAGATCACCCCTGAGATGTCACGCTATACCGCTTGCCTTTAGTGAGGTTCAATACACAATTTGGTATGTGGGAACCAAGGATATGTTTTATATTTCATATGTATGAGTCATATACTCTTTTGGAACCACATTGACTTCTAGAGGTGGTTCCATGTAGGGGCTCACACTCCTACACCTCATACACACACATCTCCTTATGCCATACACCAGTACTGGGCTCACATCAACACTGACACAATTAGAACAGCCATGGTTTTTTAGCATATTTATTTCATGCAATTATATGCTGGATAACTGGGGGTCTGTGGTAAATATGGGTCTTTCCCACATCATTCTTTAATAACAGCTCTTGCAGCGACCTGCAAGACACTCATAGCGCAGCATAACATTGTAGCTGGTTAAAACCTCTTTGTGAGGAACATTTTTCACTAAGCATCCATAATAGGATGCTAACAAGGAGTTAACTATCAGGGGACTACCCACTTCCTGTTACGAAAACGGGTATTTAAGGAATTAGTGAAGTGAGTCTCCTTACCACTTTAAGCCCTGACGAAGCATAGGTTCCTATGCGAAACGGCCCGTCGGTTTTAGATGACGTCATTCCTTTGACGTAGGTGGGGGCGACCAGGATGATGCCAGGAGCGTTGGTGTATCGAGTCACCTAACAGTCACGCGACGGAACGGGTAGTATTAACCATTGTCTCTGACTTATGCATCTTTCATGCCGGTTATACCGCCATGTGTGAAGTGATACAGCACTACACACTACATTTGCGGGAGGCTATTAATACGAACGGCTCCCTATTACAGGGGACTAATTGTGTATTTATATGTGCCCGACTAATAACAGTGTTAAGGTTTGAATATAGATGCATGGGCATACACTAGTTTGTCTCCCTCATGTCAGTTTGGGACATTAGCAGCAATGATATACATTACTAGTGTTAGACTAGCCCGTATGTACTTTAGCTGATTGCAGCTGCTAAAAGCATACACCCTGTTTGTTTCTCCTGGTCATTCAAGTCTCATATCAGCCAGTTCCCTAAGTATCATATATAATAGGAATCAATATACACTTTCAGTATACCTGATATATGGGACCTTGTTCTGCCCTGGTCACCACCTACCTTATGTTTTAACGCACTTCTCTCTCCCCACTTACCCCACACCCCCTGATGTTCCTCTCCCTTGTATATAAATAAAACTTTTTTGTTTTGCGTTGCGTAGCACAGGGCTATTGGCCCGGGACACATTGTGTGGTCCCCCTTACCTTTTTCTCGTGAGTGCAGCCCTGGGTTTCTTGCTCCACTGGGGGCTTCAACCTCCCCCCTTTGGATTTATGTATTCATATCAGTTTTTACCCTATGCACCGTGAGTTAAATTAGACTCTATATTGAATAGTTGGAGAGCGATAAGCATTTGTGTGTTTGTTAATACTAGTTGTAGCCAGGTCCCCCTCCTGCTTGTGACCCCCCCCCCCCCCCGGGTACTCACTGTGCGGCGGTCGGGAGTAGAGGCAGCCGTTCGTGAAGAGGTGCGGGGGTGTGTGTGCGCGCATCGCGTGCCTCTATCGAGAAGTGCAGGTTGCCAGGGAAGCTTGCAGGAGCGTTGTTAGGGCTCCGGCGGGTCCCGGTGCAGGGCGCCGCCATAGCGAATTGCGCACGCATGCGCAGTGAAGATTTCATCGCGGGGAACTGGCAGGGAAGTTTGCGCATGCGCAGGACAAGCGCGCGAACGCTAGCCTACCAGGGAAGGCTCTTGGAAGGGACTACAAGTCCCATGAGCCTCGGGAGCGGCCCCATGACGCCAGGGAGCCAATAGGGCTGCAGGAGCTCCCTGCTTGCAGGGAATTGATACATTTCGCGTGCTGAGCCACGCTAGTTAGTGCTGGACCGGGAGAGCTAGGTGAAGGAGGTGAGTGCATGGGTCTGTGACCCACTGCAATAGGCCAGAAAACCCCCTAGGCCCCAGATAGGTCCTGAACTCCTAGATAGGATTGGTCAGAGGTGACCAAGAGAAAGCGTTCCCATAGGTTGCACTCAACTAAATTAATAACTCTGAGTGATAATATATGTACACAGATAATTCAACTATATAAAGCCATATGGGTATTGGAGGTTAAAATACAAAACAAAAAATTATTTATTAATTACTTAATTGATACTTATTCAATATACACAACAATAAATCAAAAATCAAAAATATGTAGCTAATCTAAAACCTCTTGAGGGGAGTTGAAGACAGAGTGGATCAGCAAAAAGGTGAGTTATAGCAATGTATATGAAGGGGTGTATACAGCATAGGCACAGAAGTGCCATATATAAGTTAATCTGCCTCTAGACCCCAAATTGTTGGTCTATTCTATACAATGTAGGCGCTATGGTGACTAGAGTTAGTCACAATACACCATACACTAGCCTCTGTATATCAGAAGCTCACAGTTGAGCGTCACTGTGTAGTATCATATGTAAATCGCAAGCAGCTAGATATCTCTCTCTAGTCAGACTCCTCAAGCGTGGAGAGATGTTACTCTAATGAGTATGCTGTCTCGCAGAAGCGCGCTGTATATCACCCATATCCGGATCTTTTAGCTCTGTAACCACCGTAGATGCCTCAACCTCCGTCTCACACTCCGTAAAAGCAAACGGCTGACGTCATCGGTATGAGCGTCGCCTGACACCCGACGATCGTTTCACGCCTAGCGGCGCTTCTTCTGGGGGGGAGGAGTGTAAGTTGTCTCCTCAATGGTGTGTATTGGTGTGTATTTATACCTCCTGAACTTTAAGCTCCTGAACTCCCCCAGCTTGTGGTGCTATAGGGACTGGCCCTAAGTTAGGGACTGATCCCGTTAGTGTCAGTGATAGATAGGGACACAGCGGACGCTGTGCTCCCTGAACGGAGGCTTGGGCTCAGGCCTGCACCCCAGAGACAGAGACTATCTCCAGGGTGGGATCGCCCCTGGCGGACCCCATGCGAGGAGACCCGGGATCAGAAAGAATCACCAAGCGACTGATCCTTTGCGAAGTTGTTTGCTGGCCCGAGTGCAGGAGCGCTTGGCAGGTACCCTCATAAGTGCACCAACCTATACCATTCTCACATTACCTATTCACATAGTGGCAGCGCTGACCACGGGACAAAAGGGGTTAGGCTGTGGACACGGTGTGGGGATACACGGTGGTGGGCGGGTATACTCCTAGTGGAGTAAGAGACACTGAGAGGACTGAGTTACATGGTGGAGATACCCCCTCGGGGGAAGTGTTAGTAGTGTGTGTTATAAGAGTGTGTTATTGCCTGCATATATATTCTGCGTTACAGTAAACTGGTTATATATATATCCCTGAGTACGTGGTTATTGTATATGTGGGTCCTGCGTAGACAAGCTTCTATATCCCTAGAACCCTACACAGGTGGAGGCGCTGAACCCGAGACCGATCCAGAGGATTCACCCCAGGCTCTCACTGGCGGAGGCTCAGACCTCCTGTGAGCCTGACAGGTATAACGCACCACACCTGGTAACATATAGGTTCCCCCTACAATATATATATTTACATTAAAATAGAATAACGGGTATTCCACCCCACCCAATCGCATATATATATATATATATATATATGCGATTGGGTGGGGTGGAATACCCGTTATTCTATTTTAATGTAAATTGTATCGAAGTTATTCAATATGAATCAATGCGTCAAATTTTCTTTAAAAAATATAAACTATGCATCATATGTATGCATAAAAACATACAGTACATTTTATTACAAAGATATGCCCTTTCCTCTGTTGCTCGACTGCTATAACTCTGACTCAGGCCCTCATTCTCTCCCGTCTTGATTACTGTAAGCTCCTGCTGTCTGGCCTTCCTGCCTCTCACCTGCCTCCCCTACAATCTATCCTAAACGCTGCTGCCAGATTCACTCTACACTCTCCTAAATCTGTCTCAGCGTCTCCCCTGCTGAAATCTCTCTCCTGGCTTCCAATCAAATCCCACATCTCGCACTCAATTCTCCACCTCACTTTTAAAGCATTACAGTCTTCTGCCCCTCCTTACATCTCAGCAATAATTTCTCACTTTGCACCATACCGACTCTTGCATTCTTCACAAGGATGTCTTCTCTCTACCCCCTTTGCATTTAAAGCCTTCTCCCACCTTAAACCTTTCTCACTGACTGCCCTGCACCTCTGGAATGCCCTTTCCCTCAATACACTACTAGTACCCTCTCTATCCACCTTTAAGACCCACCTTAAGACCCACTTGCTTAAAGAAGCATATGAGTAGCACCGTGGCTAAAACAATACACATGATACATAAAGCTTGGCCCCTTGCTGATGCACTTACCAGAATGCCCTCCCTCTGTCTCTGTACATTCTTCCTACCTACCAATTAGATTGTAAGCTTCTCGGAGCAGGAACTCCTCTTCCTAAATGTTACTTTTATGTCTGAAGCACTTATTCCCATGACCTGTTATTTATATTATTTGTTATTTATATGATTGTCGCGTATTACTAATGTGAAGCGCAATGTACATTAATACAATAGTACATTCAACACACATTTTATGAAGGTTTGTACTAGCAAAAAATTCAAATATAATCTTAGTACATAGGCACCATTGTAGATGTTTTAGGGGCAGGGCCACCGACAGCCTTCTTCAGAGACCAGAACTACAGTTTCCACCTTTCTCTTCTTACACTTCTCTCCTTCCAATCATGTATTTTTTTCACCCCACCTCACTGTTCTCCCTCTCTATTCCCTCTGTCTCTCACTCTCCCCTCCTCCCTCTCACTCCCCCATCTACCATTTCCACTCTCCTTCCTGTCTTTCTATCCCTTTTCTCTTCACATCCCTTCACCCCTTTGCTCCCCTACCTGTCCCCTTTCTCTCACTCTTCCCCATTTCTATCCACCTATTTTACTGTGCTTACTCTCTATCCTTTCTCATTACCCGTTTTCACCCTTTGTATAAAAGCATTTAAAGCACCAATGACACCTTTATGATCACTTTTAGTCCTCTTAATGTATATCATAATTGCAATAAAGTAAAAACTCAAACATTAAACATCTTTCTACCATGTCAATGTTTTTCTTTATTGTAAGCTTAGCGCTGGTTTTAAATCAAATATCACTAAGTTGCATTTTGTAGCAGGCTAATTCATTGTTTACCTGATTAATGTGGGGAAAGGGAAGAGATGGGGATAGCACTCTCGATTCAGCTCAGTTTAATCGACATATATGTCGACACAGGTGCAAGTAGGGAACACAGGGTTAATTGTCAAAATGGAAAAAGAGAACCCTCTTGAAAGCACTCTATGATACAAAATGTAGAATGAGTGTACTTAAAAACAATTTATTAGATAAGAATAAAAAACATTTAATTGGTAAGATAGAATCTATGGCCAATAGGTGAACAAAATACAAAAACAAACATATACAATATATTTACACGGTAGTTGTCAGTCCTTGGTTTGTCCACATTAAAGTAGCATATAAACACTTCTCTATGCCTTTACATAAGGACTTAGGTGATCTAGTAAAAGGCAATTGTAATGTAACGCTCGTCCTGCCCACAAACCAGACGAGACCCCGGGACTGAGGTAGAACGGACAAATACCACACACCTAACAGTAAACGGGGGTGCGGCCGGAGTGTGGTAAGTAGCGTAGCTGGTCCGGGGACAAAAATAGAAGTAGTTCGGTACTTGCCAAATCCGGCGTAGAAGGGTTGAGTCCGTAAGCCAATGGTCCAGGAGTAGAGAAGGGAGCGTGTTAGTGTCCGTAAGCCTGGGTCGAGGAGAGAGCTGCGTCGTCGAGGGTCCGTTTGCAGAGTCCAAGGGGTATAGAAGTCAGTGTGGTAGATTGTCCATAAGCCAAATCTGAGGGTCCAGAAAGCAGCGTGGTCAAAAACCAAAGCCAAGGTCGAAATCCAGGGAGGTCAGCAGAGAATCCAGGGACAGGAACAGGGACTGAAACAACAAGAGAGCCAAGCAGAAGCAGACAGCACCAAGGTACAGTAGCTATGCAGAGCACTGGGAGAATGGGCAGACAAGACTAAATAGTGGGCAGGGGCCTATCAGGGGAAAGGGAGGAGCGGAGGTGCGGTCCAGGGGTTAATCCTGATAGGAGAGAGAAGCCTGGGGGCGGACCCGGTCGAGCTGGGGCTGAAGAGCGCGCTAGTGCGCATGCCCGTAAGGAGGAGGTGGGACTAGGTTCAGGACGGCGGATAAGAGAGGCTTGGGTCCGCGCGCGCCTGTAAGGATGACGCGCGCGACCCGGAAGAGAGAGAGCTGCCACGGGGGTGAAGCCGCCGGCGGAGGAACGCCGCCGGGGATTCGGAGCAGCGGGAGAGAAAGGTAAGGGGGTGCCGAGAGCGGGAGTCCCCGCAACGCAGGACCTTACATGTAATCTAAAAATATGCTAGCTGTGAACTAGGAACAAAACAACAGTAAAAACCTGTGTCAGTATAAGCAGGTAACGTGAAGACTCATACGCAAATGCTTAGATAGTAGGTCACGCGCTCATCTGAAAAGCTTATACATAGAATAAATATTCCAAAGAAGCAATATGTCTGTAACAGGGGAGTTATCCCTGTTAAAGTAAGGTGCCTCTAATCCAGCAGTGTGGTGGTTAACTGCTGGTAGTCAATTAACAAACACCACCTGCCTGATTAGATTGCTTACAAAAGCCTGTCTTTTGAGACAGGAAGTGAGACTCCTTAGCTCATACCTGAGCTGCACATGGAGACAGAGCAGAGATTGTCTTTGACTCTCACAACATGTCTTGAGCCCTGCCAGAAGACACAGCACAGCTGCTTTCAAGACACAGGGAAAACTTCTAAACCTGAATGCTGACACACCCTGAGGAAAAGGGAGCTGAACCAGGGACAGAGAAGATTTTCCCTCCAAAACACAAGGAACAGATAAGACTTTCATTTAAGAGACTTCTTATATCTGCTTATTTCATGCTATATGTTTTGGGGCTGGGAGACATGCTTATCTAAGGGAGTTGTGAACTGCATAGTATTTCACTAGAAATACTCCCAAGTGAATAGAAGCTTTGTTTACCCTTTGTTTGGATGGTTTCCTGATGTTTAGGAAACAAGCGCAATAAAAAGCCTTATTTTATTTCACAATAACGAGTCTCCCTTGCATACCTCTGTGAGCGTCCGCCCACATATGGTGTCCGAAGTGGGACGAGAGGTGGTCTTTGACGTTAGAAAGGACCGGAGATTTTTTCTGTGAATTTTTTTTAATGCTTTTTGCCTACAAACAGTCTGAGCAACTTAAAAAAAAAAAAAAAAATCTCATGCAGCAGAGATCAGAGTTAAAGTGATACACACCACTGAAACTTACAAAACCACAGATGGACTCTTTTCCCCAATCCCAAGAGGAGAGAGAGACTGCTGAAGCAGGTAAACCTTTATTTGCCTATCACAAAGTGTAATATGGTCATTGAAATAGGGGTTTTGCCTTCTAGCCATAGTCAGGGTTCAAGAAGTGAGTCAGCCCTTAAAAAGGGATAGGTGTTTGTTGTTTTCAAAAGTTTCGCTGAAGCAGTGAATACAGATGGTGACCCACGAGCGGTACTGATTTTGCAAATAAAGGTGGCCACACGCATAGGACTACCAGCTGTGAATGGAGTATATGCAGAAAAGTGTGAAAATTGATGTAAGACTGTGCTGAAGCAGGGGAATTTGTAGCAAACAAATGCTGAGTGTAAAATTGCCCTACAGGGGAAAAAGGGATTGCTGAACTGTGTAAAAGGTATTCCAAAGCCAATTGCTGAGTGTTGAGTTACCCTGCCAGGAGTGAAAGAAATATTCCACTGCAAATAATGTTTTTTTTCTGCAAGTAAAAAAAAGTTTGCTTATGTATCTTGGGAGCAAAACAGACACCCAAAGTGTGGAGTGGGAATGCTATAATACCCAAAGATGAGACTGAAAATTACTGAAATCAAGCAGAAAACCACATTATTTGGTTGAAGCAGAGAGATTGTACCTGGCAAGTAAATGGTGTAAAGCAAACAGAAGTTTTTACCTAGCAACTACACATTCAGCATACCTAATGAGAGATTACACCTAGCAAGTAAATGGTGTAAAGCAAATAGACTTTTTTTTACCTAGCAACTGCACATCTTGTATACCTGATGAGAGAAAATGCATGCACAGTACTGCTGATATTGTAAAACTTATCCAAGAAAGAAAAATTCTACAGAGATGCCTGTGAGAGCTACGACCTCTACAAGCAAAATATGCCCACCTGTAGGACTACCACAATTGGGGGTTCTAGCAAATACAGTGGCAACAGCTGCAATAGCGCCTCCTGAGGTCAGGAAGAAAATTACACCTGATAGCCTAAAAATGGAGGACAAGATGCAGCGTTCCTGTAATGAACCCTACCCCACGGAAGAGTGGCCCTTCCAGTCCAATAAAGAGGAAGACATCTCTAACGGGAAACCCGAACCGAGTCACACCCACAAAACACCCCAAGAATGGTGGGGGTGCCTAAACTCGGCACAAACAGAAAAAACCGCTCCCTTTGATGACGAATGTGATCAGCAGGAGAAAGAGCGGGAGCAGTGGATCACCGAATATTTCCGTCAGCTATTACAGTTGCAAGAAAAGCCGGGTGGATCCAGTGACGCTGCTAAAATTTCAAATGAAGATGGAGACCCCAGTATCCCTGAAGGGACGGTGTCATCCAAATTAAAAAGGCGGAAAAAGAAAAAGAAAAGCGTTTCTTCATTTACCGTGGAAGGAACAGACACGTCCGCAGATCCTGTGGAGGAAAAGAGAGGCCGAGTTGCCCTGCAGCCTAGAGAAAATGGAGAATTCATCCCGCGGTTAACCGAATATCCAGAGGGCCCAAGGCAGAAGTCGTGTACCCCAAAGAAGTGTCTGTCCAGTGCCAACAGTGAGGAACCCTCAACCAACCATCCCAGGGAAGCGGAGCCAGAACCAGTGAGTTACGATCCCTTGACCAGCCCTGAAGATGCCCTGAAAAATGCCAGGCATGACTGTGATATGCTCCGTGAACAATTGAAACAAAAGGAAGATGGTTACACAGAGCTACAGAAAAATAACGTGAGGCTACAAAAAGATGTGCTCACAATTTACTCTTTAGCCAGGACAGAATTGGACGATCTCAAGACTGAGCTAGATACTGCAAATGCTACTATTTCCGCCATGGATGAAAAGCAGAGCCAATCTGAAAAAATGGTGGCTTCAGACCCTCAACCTAGAGAAGGATGTCTCACGCCAGGAGACTGTCATTCTCAAAGCAGATGTGCGTAAATGGAAGGAGGACTGTAAAGAGGCCCTGACTAGTACAGAGACTGAAAAAGGAGAACATTTAAGATTAAAACTTAAAACTCAAAGAAGAAAATTTTCAGTTGATAGACGAAGTCAAGGAAAAGAATGAAAAGCTACACGACCTTAATGAAATAAATAGACTTTTGGAAGGTGAGAAGTTTGAAGCAGAGCATCGCCTGCAGAACCAACTGCAAGGTCTGCGTACGCACCTCGAGAAGGTCGAGGAGAAGCAGCGAACTCTGCAGGAAGACAATCTGCAGGCTGTTAAAGAAATTCAAATGCTGCAGGAATGTCTGATGACCCAGTATGTCCCCGCAAAGCAGCATGAGAAACTGAAGGCTACCCTGAGCGTCACCAAAGCATCGCTAGAGGCCAAGCTTAGAACCCAGGTGACCCGGCACAAAAAGGAGCACAAGAAGGTCCAGAAACTAAAACAAGTAACTGTGCCCCAAGCAAAGAAATTCATAATGCTTCACAATGCAATAAAAATGTGGAAGCAAGCTCAGAGAAAGCAAAGCGTGCAGATAAATTCCCTGAGAAGAGACTTGCAAGACGCACTCAAAAAACAGGGTTCTCTCGCGGATGAGATTACAGTCCTACAAGGACAAGTATTGACCCTGACTAAGCGTCAGTATCCCACAGCCTCAAAAACCCATGAAGACAAGGGTACAGTGAGAGCTGGGAATACCGCTCATCTGAAAGACAAGGTTGCAAAATTTGAACCACCTTAACAAGCACTAGCAAAACCTTCAGTCATCCAACAGGCAACAAAAGAAGGTACACGTGCTGAATCAAAACCAGAAGAATCCTTAGCTGATGAAGCTGAAAAGATGGGACATTCTCTGGAAGTGGGTGTGGAATTGCAACTTAACATCAAAGAGGCTGAACTAGCAACCCCATTGAGTGGGAAAAGGGCAGAGAGACAGCTTCAGGAGCGGAAAACTCAAAGGGCTGTTTTTAAACGCTCTGCAACTGCTGCCATACAGTATGCCTACAATAAGACGAGCACCCGATGCGAGGGAAATCTCATGACCGCGCACGTAGCAAAAAGACTATACTTAGAAAAAGTCCTCCTCAAGCGACTGAGGGGTGCTGATCTCAAGCACCTTCGGGAGGAGACACAAATAAACTGGAAAAAGGGCTCCAATCCCAGCAGGACTGAGGGTTCTCTTCCTCCATCCACTCTCATTCAAGTCACAGAGATATTTAGAATGAGAGTTGAAGGATGGGCTTTGGCCGTGGCAAGCCCGAGGTTCCCACAAACAGGGGAGGTATGTAACAGGGGAGTTATCCCTGTTCAGGTAAGGTGCCTCTAATCCAGCAGTGTGGTGGTTAACTGCTGGTAGTCAATTAACAAACACCACCTGCCTGATTAGATTGCTTACAAAAGCCTGTCTTTTGAGACAGGAAGTGAGACTCCTTAGCTCATACCTGAGCTGAACTTGGAGACAGAGCAGAGATTGTCTTTGACTCTCACAACTTGTCTTGAGTCCTGCCAGAAGACACAGCAGAGCTGCTTTCAAGACACAGGGAAAACTTCTAAACCTGAATGCTGACACACCCTGAGGAAAAGGGAGCTGAACCAGGGACAGAGAAGATTTTCCCTCCAAAACACAAGGAACAGATAAGACTTTCATTTAAGAGACTTCTTATATCTGCTTATTTCATGCTATATGTTTTGGGGCTGGGAGACATGCTTATCTAAGGGAGTTGTGAACTGCATTGTATTTCACTAGAAATACTCCCAAGTGAATAGAAGCTTTGTTTACCCCTTGTTTGGATGGTTTCCTGATGTTAAGGAAACAGGCGCAATAAAAAGCCTTATATTATTTCACAATAACGAGTCTCCCTTGCATACCTCTGTGAGCGTCCGCCCACAATGTCCATATGTAAAAAATGAACTAAATGCAGATTGCTGCTAGTTCACTAAACCTAAACTATAGGCACACAAAACGTGTAAGCAAGCCTAGAAGCACGAATCAAAGTTCGAATCAAATTATAGCCTCCTAAAAATAGTTAACCTAATGTTAGGGATAAAGTACCTTAGATGTAACAAAAGTGAACACTATATAGAACTAGTTCGTGCAGCTTGAAACTAGGTACACACCTTGAAAAAGAACGCTGCGACGTTCGAAATGCATTGGATGGGTCTTTTGCCACATTAAAGTGCCCTTTTAATCATTTTTTTGTTCTGGTTTCTTCCTGCTCCGTTTGTGCTGGTGCGCTTTTTGGTCTCCCTTTTCCCTGCACACATTATAGACCTACAAGTGACCAAAAATAGTGGCCATATATTCACTAATGTAAAACATGTTGTCTATGGTCACCTAGTTTAGAGGGGCGGAACAGGGTCCATCAGGGTCACAGATGACTTCCCTGCTCACATAGTAGAGCTCGGATCCGAATGCTGACGAGGATGCCCTTCAAGATGGCAGAGGTCTCCGGAGCAGAACCGCATTGATTTGAGGTTCAGGGACCCCCTGCTTCCCGAGATACAGGCCCCGTTATAGGGTGCCGGTATCTCCTATGTATTTTATTCCAACGGTCACGTGACGCGAGACATTTAAAAGCATAGGAGATACCGGCACCCCATAACGGGAAAGGTGGCTCTCTGTGCAGTTCTCTCAGCAGCTGAAAGAAATCGCTGGGTAAGCCCTTTTGATAGAAGCGATCATCCGGTCGCCGGCTACTCGCCAGTTTTGGGCATTTTGCTATCACAGGTAATCAAAGCTTTCTGAATACCGTGATAGCAGCGCTCACAAAACTGGTGGCGCAACCGGCCCGGTGATTTTTTTAATGAAGCCTTATAGAATAGGCCCCTAATGGTGATAGAAAGAAGCAATCTGCTGCAATGTTTGTGATTGTGGTAGTTCTGCACTAGGAAAGCTTTAATAAATGGCACGCTACGTACTGAATGTGTAATTTGGCACTACATACAATTTAGAAACTGAAAACAATTCTCCATAAAAATCTAAAAAATATTTTTCAGGGGATAAGCTTAGTAAAATACATACTCTTTAGGAGTACTAACTTTTGTACATGTTTATTTCTTGAGCCAAGCATGTAAAAATAAATATAGTTATTTACTGTCATGGCTTTTCCTTCCCACAGGAAGCAGAATGTAGTCAACTGCAGTTAATGTAATCTATTTTCTGCTATGATGTTGGCTTTGAAAGTTCTCTCATGACATACTGTACTGTAAGAATCTGAGGAATTCTCTATGAGATAATATCACTGGCTTTAAAAGGAATTTCTGCAAGGCTAACGTCACTGGACAGGAATACTGTGGTAACATATTAGCGTCTACTACTGTACATGCATTGTGTTTGGCTATACTAAACCGGCCATGCTTTTGGATTGGCTGATAAATGCAGGCATCCATTTTTAATCACATTTCTGCCTGGCTACAGTAAAATCTTAGTGTACTTTCTGAACCATTTGTACGGCATGTTAACAGATTGCAAAAATATGCCGTGCCCCTTTACAGCACAGTTTTGATTGACTATAGTTGCAGGTAATTTGTGCTGTAGTTTCTGCATTCTGGCCAGCTAAACCCTTACCTATGGTACCAAAGTAGCTCTAAAGATTTGATTGGCAGCATAATAGGACACACTTCTAGTAAATGAGCATTACAATGGCAATGTCATTGCCTCTGATAACTACATTAATTTGCATACTAAAAACCGTGGAATGCTCAATGGTTACTAAATATAAAACAGTGCCTACTTGTGCCAATGTTAATTCTTACTGTACATGTTGCTACTCCTTTTGTTTTATGTCACCTGTAATATCCTGTAAGAACAATATATGTCAAACTATATTGAACCCCTACAGTTCTGATGGTGCTGCTGGCGTCACTACAGTACGTAGGGTGCTACTGTATGCAAAAAATGTAAAAAAAAACAAATGATATTTTCTTGCTAACACAAGGTCGGTGAAAAATTAACATTAACTTTTTTTTATATAGAAAAGATAAAAATGGAAAACAAAGCAGATATAATAACTTAACTACAGTAGTGCTCAGTTGCAACGCTATTTTGTACGGAAATCCATAACATAGGGCAGGTTATTACATTTAGTATATTGTGATGTCACTGCTAGAAATCAGTAAATCACATGATATTATACCGATCTATATCATGAAATGCATTAATATTTATCCAGGAGGTTTACCTTGAATGCTTATTAGAAGCGGTTGTTACCTTTTTGACGGTGGTGATAATAATAATAGAGTGAAATATTGAACAAAACAGTATAATAAGGTAACAAAATGTTTATTCTTATTTTGCATTTAAATGAAATATTAGAAAAAATATCTTTTCCTTCTAAAATACAGACAACAATTCACTTTATTCACAGGAATCTGAAATAAATTCTGTTTTGCCCATACAAGTAATTGGTCTTTTTGATGTATGTTTATTTGTACTGTTTATTTACATTATCCGCTGAGCTACTACAATGCAATAAGAGTCTACGTTCCACAGAAATATACATCAGGCTTTAGTGACTATCAAAAAAAAACCCCTTAATAGAGAAAAGCAACTGAACACAACTGTTATTGACAACTTCCATTGCCTCAGAATGGCTTTGTTGGGTTATACTGTATAACCACTCCTATTGCCTTATGTTGGTTTCAAAACCTATTGTAAGGTCAGTGTGTCATACGAGCCAGAGGAGTTCTTTGTTGTGACCTACATGTACTTCAATGGAACACATAATCACCTAGGTCTAATAACAGTACTCAAGTTATATGTGGAACGCCTTCATCCGTAAAAACCCTTTGAGTAGTACAATTTTCATGTAATCTGTGAACATAGAACATATGATCTACACTTGTGTTTCTTTGGGTCAAAAATGGCTCCTAACCATATTCACAATATACTGTAGTCTGATACGAGAAGCTGTGCTTGAGAGCAAGCATTAAAATATAACCTTTTGCTCGTACTATTGATTTTCACATTTCTGCGCTATACGGTACAAATTGGCTAATGACAAAAATACAGACAGGATTTGGGTTACCACATGGTTACTACTGTATATGAGTTAGCCTGAGGGAAACTAATATGTGGCCATCTGTTATTATAGTTCTTACTAACTAATATATAGTCATAATACAAACATGAACTATATTAGCAAAGTTACTGTAAAATGGGCAAACAGATTTGTTTTCCCTCGAGGAACTATTTTATTTCTTAACAATGAATATAAATGCATTAGATCCTTATTGTAGGTACAATGATTTTGGCTACTTTGATTGAAAACAAACATTTAATTTTTCCAGCTCTGTACGGATTTGTAATTCTTCCATGGAGATGTATAAGACTCCCTCTTCCTATAAATAATGCTGTAACCTGTGCAGTAGCAATGGAAGAACATCCTCCATCTGTCTTTTTCAGCAATCCTCGTGAAGATGTCACGGTTGGTCCTCAGAACCTGCTGCTTCTGTATTCTTCTCTTCTGCTTCCACATTTACTCCTAGTGATGCCATTGCACAGTGTTAGGACAGGAGATAATGTCATATGCTAATATTAGAATTTTCAGTCTACTAAGTGTGCATGAGATATAACTAGTAATTGGTTATATGGTAATGAGAACTATGAATTGTTCAGTGGTCTGGGAGCATTCATGGGGAATCCTAAAAAAAAAAAAAAAAAAAATAATGTGAAGGAACAGAGCTAGTGCTTCCTCCAGACGAAAAATGGTCATACATACAGCAATGGTAACTGCAATCTGCCTGTTTATTTTAGTCCTCTATTCTTGGTCGAATAACAGTAAGATAATGTAACTGCAAAAAAATTTAACAAATAACATCTGTATCATCAAGCTTTCAGTCTCTAAAGGATTTAGGTACCTCTTGGAATTATGGTATTGATTACACGTTACTCTAATACAAATGTTACATTTACATTCTTTGCCTGTATTTATTGGCATTTCTTGTAAATGTGTACCCCTATACAGCCCTGTTCACAGCATCCAGAGGCCAGTGTAGATATTCTGAATATACTGAACTGTGCTTATTCACTGCCTGCAATTTGTACTTAGTACATTTCTGAGCACAAGGGTAAGGATACCTCACTTCTTACATCTTACAAAAAGCCCTATAGACTTGCAAATTAACATGTAACCTAAACATGTTGCACTGACTCTTTGAACCGCATTTGGTGAAAAATGTTTGTTTCACTTGAGAGGCACAATTTTTGTATTTAGTAATTTTGTGTTGAAATTCATAAAAAATGATAAACTCACATCTTAAAATAAGTCAGCATAGAGCGTTTGTATTTTGTCTTTCAAAAACATTTAAAAAAAATCATGATTAACTAATAAAAAAGTAAGGTGTTCTGGAGAAGAAATGTCTTCTAGAAAAGAAATATGTGCATTTAAAAAGCATGTGGAAGTAAATAATACAGAACTAAGAAAAACGAAAAATGAAAAAGGAAATCAATCTGTAAAAAATTATAATTCTTTACTTAAACCTGCACCTTTTTTTTAATAGGAGGCATTGCTTTTTTAATAAGGAAAATCAGTTCCCAGCATGCAGTTCTTATTCTGGTGTCAGTGATGTTTCAATAGGGGAAAACTTGCTCTTCAACGCTGCAGGCGCTAATCACCCCCCACAATCAAGTCGGGGGGAATTCCCTAATCAAAGGGATTTTCCAGAGAAAGCAAGACAAGGTTCAAATATTGCTTTTTCAATAAACGCACGTTTTTTTTATTAATAAAGTTAGCTATCTAGGGAACTTTGTATATGAAACAAGTTTGTGCTGCAATGTAATATTTCATTAAGAGGGCTATTTCAGTTTTGTCCTAGGAGCCTTTGAATGTCTACATTATAAGCTGTCAGCGTGTAAACATGAGAGAAAGGATTTTATACACTGGCGACACACTTTATTCGAGCTCGGCTAGTCCCACGAATTCGGGTATACCCGGGTGTATTGAGGTTTGTGACTGTTTTCTGCCCGAGTGCATTGAGGTATTTTCCAGGCAGGGATTGAAGCATTTTATTCCCGCTGGCTGCAATACTGCACAGTATATATATATATATACTGCATTACAATTCATGAATTTATGCCATCTAGTAGACACGCGAAGCATTGCAGCCTATTAAATCCTAATCATTATCATTTAACAGATCAGCCGCCCGTCAGCCAGGCATGAACCCAGGCTGGGAAGGCAAACGCAACGGGGCTTGTCAGAGGTGAGGAGCAGCGCATTCCAGGTATCTGCCAGGTACATACTGGGTATTTGCTCGAATAAAGTGTGTCGGTGCAGTAAATCCCAGGAGGATGTTGACTCTCATCACGGTCATTACTCTTTTAACATAGTTCATGGCAAATTATTTACAAGTTCTTTGACTCCTTTTTATGCAGCCTTGTGTGTGAGAAAGTCAAATTTGACCAATTTGGTGCTGGAGGGACCTGGAATGCATTCCATAAAACGTATTGCATTGCAGGAACATGCAGAAGCTCACATAAACTTCCTTTCTTTGTTATTTGTCTTTTGTATGGGTTGGAGGGCGGTTAAGAAAAGCAGAGACCAGAACTGCTTCATACTGTAGGCAACATTTCAATTATTTACGATCTATAACTAAAGGTAAATGATGTTACTGGTATCGTCGCCTTCCACAAAGTATGGTCAGAAAGCAAAAAGAAAGGCTTTGAAACACAATTGAAATAATTTCAGGGTTACATTTTCTTTTACCTACTTCCAGTCAAAGAAAATGCTATACCAGAAGAGTTAGTCAGCTGCTGATATTGTTGCAGAAATGTCACACGAAAAAAGTTTGGGATACTGGCTGTTCCATCTTCCCTACAGCAGTAACACGAGGCTGTGCCAATGCTGGAAAGAAATGGAATTCCATTGAAACATCCCATTTGATAAACCTGGTGTAATTCTTCTGCAGCCATACGTTAGTAAATAATAGCAAAGTCTTTCGGTGCTCTGTACCAAGGCAAAAGTGGTGCAATTCTGGGGCAAAATAATGGCACTACATGTATTCAAGAAACAAATCCTATTCATTGTCATGTGATTTGTTTCTTTGATAAATATGATGCAGGTTTTTTTTGCTTCCCAATCCCACCACTTTTGCCTTGAAACACAGTGGACAGTATGTATATATTCTGGTGTATATACAGTAGTTACATACCTGGCATTACAATGGCTTGTTGAGATCCAGAATCAGCACATAAAGAAAGCCGACCGCCTTTGGCCAGTCTATCACACAGTAAGGTGATGTGTTTCTTTAGTCTGGCAGTATCTTTGGACATGGTCAGTTGACTCATTAGGTTTAGGGCCTGCTCTTTAGAACTTTTAGACAGGCATGTTCTCAATAGGTGAGATACTGCAGCATCCACAGACTCTTCCCAACCCTGAGTGAAAGAGGAAAAATTAATCAGATGTGTTAGACCAACTTCAAATACAAGCTCTAAAGGCATTTTGGGGGCAATCCATTAGCAATGACTCATGGCAAAAGTATAAACAGCTGCAATTCAGAACAACTTGTAACTAATTAATCAAAATATAATTAATGAGAACCCAACGTAACATACCAAATTGTTGTAATTAGTTTACAACAGGAAACCTATATTTGGAACATTCATTTGGAGACCTTAAATGTAATTGCATTCATGAAGCAAAACTATTTAATCTTCCTTAAATACACTTTGCTTGTTTAGGGATGAAAACAAAAACAAACCTACCTGAAAAAATACATTGTAATACATGATATGGAGCACAAACCTCACAGTACTTGTACATTCCAGTTTAACTGTTGTCTCCTATCTCTAAGTCAATTTCAATATTATTTTATGCCTAGAAAACTTAGCTTTGTGGTGATGTAACAGTACATAACATCAACGTAAAGAGTATACTAACATACAACTTTTAACTGTATAACTAATGAATTAACGCAAAATAGTTTTCTAATTTAACCTTTTTTTATATTCTGAAAAAGAATGTCTAAAAAAAATATTTCAAGGAAATGAATCAACAGGAGTTTTATTATTACAATACTTTCAGCTGTTAAGGCTAATTTTATTCTTTAGTTATAATTACAGCGACAAAAATATTTGAACCAAAAAATGTCACTACAAATATCAAAATCTTCAAATGCCAAAAGTTTAAACTTACGACATTATCATTTAACTACCCGGTATCACAATCGATGCCCATAAATGAGTCCTTAATTGTGAGGGAAAAAAGGTAAGGCAAAGAGAAGAGTGGATAAAGAAAATCAAGGTTGAAAAATCTACTGCATTACAATTTTCCAGAAGAAAAAATAAGAAAAAATACAGTAATCTATAAACTAAACCCATGCATCAAGTGTCCAAAACCAGGCATTAACTATAAACTCTTGCTTAAAAACCATGCCAGATGGATACTTTTAACAACTCATTTTTACAAGATGTACCAAACAAAGAGTAAGAGCTTCACTTTAGTGTTGGAGGGGCCTGGAATGTATTGCCAGAAATGTGTTGGAAGCCCCCATTTGGCACTGATGGAGGTAAATCGCACCTTTTGTGTGTGTGACCTGCTAAAATTCATTTAGTGCACACTATAAAATGTCAAAGAAAAATTAAATGAAAGGTTATCTGGTTTCACATTGGCTGTAAAACTCTGTATGCACTGTCATAACAATAATAAGGTGAGTAATTTTATATGCCAAACGGCTAGTAAGGAGGCTGTAAATTCCACTGAAGGTGTTCTGGGTGACATCACGAGCCACATGAGAGGGACACTGGAGTGGTCAGACAAAGCCATTAGAAACCTTTTGCAACAATAGCTGCCCTTAGCTGTTGAGTTTGGGTACACTGGGTATATTTTTTTGTGGATGATATCAAACCCAGATTCACTAAGCTCTGTTAGACTATTTAGCATGACGTTAACCAGGGCAAAGAAAGTAACATGTAGGAATTGAAAGTGACGTGGGAAAAGAGTAACATGTGGGAAGCGAGTGACATGTGGGAAGCGAATGACTTTTGGGAAGCGAATGACTTTTGGGAAGATAGTGACCTGGGAAAAGAGAGTGGTCTGGGAAAAGAGAGTGACATGAAAGGAGAGTAACTTAAGGGGGGAAAGAGTTACATGGTGGGACAGAGATAGACACAGCGGGGAGAGAAAGTGGCATAGGTGGGAGAGTGACATGGGGGACAAGCGGTCCTCGGATGCAGCTATAGCGTCAGCCGCGCCAAGGTTCCCTGTGTTTGCTGCCAGCTTCACCTCATCTGCTACAGCTGCACCAGAGGATCCCTGCTATTATCCCCACGCCCTACCACAATTGACCTCTGATCAGTTCTCCAAGCCACTGGCGGGGGGAAGGGGGAGGTCGGAATTAGATTGTCAGGGGTGGGAGGAGGGAAATTAATCTGAGGCAGAAACATGTTTGAATTTGTTTCTGTCTCAGATTGGGGCCTCTATGTCTGAACCTGCGGTCTGGTCTGGATTAAACCGAACCGTGAGTCCGAGACCAGATTTGAAGGGTCCTGAATTGCTCATCCTTCCTTTTTGAGTGCTCTTATTCGGGTTATTGCACAGTGATCCCATTAATGTCAATGGCAGTTAAAGCAGTATTGCGGTAGCCCAAATCTAGGCGAATGTATTAACAGTGCATTATGAATACAGGAACCGTCCTCAAATTTAGCATGCTGAAATACAAAACAACACTGAGAATATTCCTCCCCACCAGCAAAAGCTTCTTCCACAAATAGAAAAAAGTGTAGCCATATCACCAGTCTACTGCGGCTCTATCACTCCCAACTGCTCACATCCCACCCTCTGTTTTCATATGTGCTCGTGTATCACACCATGACTATTTATTTTGTGCGGTCTATTTAGTTTAGTATAAGAGGCTATAACTTGATACGGGCTGTGACCCGTGCCTCAGGGCCAACTCAATCACACTTTGTGGGCCGATACCAACAACTGTATTATATATTAGATCGTACTTATACATCATGGATGCTATCCCTTGTTTTTAGGCTTGCCAAATATTTTGCTAGTCTAATTCCGTGGTGTGAATCAGGTGTCTTCTTTAATTTTGACTACACCTGTCCATTTCACGTAGCGCTATAGTATTATGACTATTAGCCCTGGATACCTGTCTTACTGAATACAGGTTTTTTAATTAGTGCTGGAATTGGGGTCTTATGTATAACATCTATGTGAGCTCTTCTCACAACTATTGAGTAATTACCTTTGGTCTCTTTATAGGTCCCCATCCAGTTTATGTTTGTAATTGTTGCTCTATTGTATGTTCATGATCTAGATTAATTGTTCATGGAATCTCTTTTTTAATTCTAATTAATAAAATAATAAGTATTAACTTGAATCATCATATCAATTAATGACGAGTGCAAGTAAAAGGGTGTTTCCTCTCTTCCATTATCCACTAATTACTCATTCCCCCTATGCACCTTTGCCTCCATCTATTTGACTGTGTACTAGGCTGTAGCGAGAGTCCATTTCCCCTCCCTCTCCCCTTTCCCCCCATTATCAGAAATAGAAAAAAAGAAGAATAAAAGAAATGTTGCATCTCTTCCAATATTTAGGTTTACTGACTATGCACTTCTTTAACCTAGTTTGTGCTGAAAAGCTGTGTACCGTAATGCGGCAGGCATAAGTTTATAGGGCCCCATGTTAAAATGGATTTGAAGCAAAACGTGACACTGTGTGCTCACTTGTATATAATTTCCCAGAATCACTAGCTGCAGTGGAAGCATTGTATGCTAGGAGATAATGGGGAAAAGCAGGTTGCAGACCTGTCTGAGACGTGAATGTGCTCACAAGTGATATATTTATTTGCTGTATGTTGTATGGTGGAGGATTTTTGTCTCTTTTTTACCCCACATAACATATTTAATATTTAGCCAAAAACACTATTAGGTGTCCCAAATTGTCTTAGCCATCAACAAAGAAATCAGTGCGATGAAGAATGATTCTCCTGTTTGGATACTGCAGGGATTAGTGGAAAATGGAACAAAGTCAATACTGCAGGGAGTATGATGCTTCGTATATACATTTTTGCTGCTAATTTTCTCTAAAATGAAGGAATTCTTGTAGTTTAGAAATATATACAGGTAGCTCGTGTGATATTCAATGCACCATGCTTATTTTCAGGGAAAGGGAAGAGGGAATACTTCTCACACCGCAGATTCAAACTCTCCATAAAATATATTGGGAAACTATTGGTGTGTAGAGTTTACATTTAGAATATCACAGCGACAATGAACAAACAGAAAAATATATACATTACATTAAAAGGTGGACACTTTTTGCTTGTATTTGGATTTCATTCTAAAATCTTTTCGTATTTTGGATGTGGTTCCAAAAAAATCTTGTGTTTTAGTTTTGCCAAAACTTGTTTGGGTTTTGGATTTTTTTTTTTTTAATTATTATTTTGAAAAAAATAATAATCAAGAAACGCAACAAAAAAGAAAAAAAGCAATCTGAGGATGAGCAATTTAAAGTTTTGGTTCAGATTTCGCGTGGATTTCGATCGTTCGTTTCCAAATGCGCAAAGTTCGGATTTGGAACCACATTATACATTGCATTAATTAAAAAAAAAAAAATACAAACACAAAGTGATAACCACATTTATTGGTAGTAATTTCACACATGATTTATGTGATTCTTTTAACTACAGAAAGCATTGCATTGATGAAACAAACCTGAAAACAATTTCCAGATATGGATGAATCTTATAGAACTGAGTATTATGGGCGGAAAAAGTTCTGCTTCAAAAACAGCAAAAAGGCTGATTTATATTTGTGACGGCAGGGGCAGCATGGCATTCAGAATATGGTCTTGATTATACCAAGACCTGCAAGGCGGCAGCACTATCCTGTGACATCACCCTGCGCTACCGCCAACCACATCTTGATTATACAGGGGAGACAGAGCAGAGGAGGCTTGGAGGCGTGGCCGTGAGCGGTTCACACTCATTGGCTGAACCGCTCGCGTGACACGGTCGTCACCAGAGACAAACAAAATTTGAAGTCTCTTCCCCAGCCGTTCGCTTTGCAGTACGGCGCGCCGTGACCGTCGCCATCGGTATGAGCACTTTTATTGGATGTATGCTACTTGTTTTGGCGCCACGCAACACCGCACGTGATTTTTGGTACAATCACGGCCTAAAGGTGAAGCATGCTGCGTCTGCCTGTCAAGATGACAACCCAATGTAAAGAGTCAATCTTGCCATCCTAGGCTTCCAGATTGTCCCAACCCTAGCAATATGTCACTTATGTTTCTGTATGTGTTTCAACTGTTTCTGGGATTCATTGGGGTAGATCCTCAGAAGTACATTAAATAGTTAACTATACGTTAACTTCAGAAATTAAGTTAACCCCTGTAAAATCAGATGCTATAGCAATCATGCTTAATCCTTTGGTTGCCCATGTGTGATTTCTGAAGTTTCTCTTTTGTTTCAGATTTTGAGAGGTGGATTCAGGGCATGTGATCGCAATGCAAGCAATTTGAGAGGTGGATTCAGGGCATGTGATCGCAATGCAAGCAATCACAAGCTGTAACCAGCTTACTAGGTATTTGTTGAAAAAAATGGGTCAAACACAGTACATGAAAGGTAAATGTAAAGATAATTTTTAGAGTAGGACAAACCTAAGAGCCGCAATTCCTCCTGAAAATGTTATTCTATCTTATAGGGGATAATTTAATATACTCAGAAGCAGCTGATCGCATATATTGAATTACCTCATTAGTCCCACCTGAACTAAAGATCCTCCAAAGATGAAGAGTGGTATTTCCAGCTTCGGAAACACCATATGTCCGTAAGATCCTTCTTGAAGAGATCTCCTGGGGAGTCTAAACTTAAGCATGCACTGTAATGGAACCCTCAGACTCTGAAGCTACTAACTATAGTGTATCTTTTTCTTGAACCAAGGGATCATGCTCTGGAAGTCCAAGAAATTTGACGGGAGACTTACTTCTCAGAAGGGGGACACGAAAACAAAGTCTTTTAAAAAAACTAGGAGGGGCAGGTGGAACAGGAGGAGAGTTAACAATCATGATACGGAGATATCTATAAACAATGTTATCAGTTTATGTTATTATGTACTGACATCCAAGACTGAAATACTAAGGAGGGGTCCTAATTTTGTACTGACCACAAAGTGTGATCTACTGGATTTGATATAATTTTTCTAATTTTGATAGCTTGCATGCTTTTCTGTTTTGTGTGCTGTAAATACTTTTTGCACATATTTTATTGAATGTGATTATTTGGCAGCCCGACATTAACTACAAGATTGGAACAATGCTGGAGCACTGTACCACTGGCCACTGACGATCTGGATGAATATGTACGCAGAGCGGATGGTGTGTCCTAGTTCCATAGTGGAAATTATTTTTTTAGCATATGCCATTATCTACAAAACTGGAGCACCGTACTAATTGCTACAAATGGCCTTGAAATAAGAACTTCTGGATACCTTTGTGTATTTTAGTTACAGGATTAAATCTGTTTTTTATCCACCTCTCACTAAAAAATAATATTTTACTACCTACAAAAAGCTAGTCGAACGTGATTTGGTTGAAGTCAAAATAAGGCCAAGAAGATTAATTAATATTCTATTATTTTGACTTAACAAGAAGCATTACAGAAATTTAAACAAGTAGATACAGTACGATCATTGTACAAAATGCTTATAAAGGAGAAAAGGTTGATGTATTAAATAAAAAAAGATTATTATTATTATTATAGTGAAGCTTTAAGATTGTTGCCTGATAAGGGCTCTTAGAAAATGTAATATTTAATCCAACTATTACATTCAATAAAGGGCTAGATATGTTCCTGAGGTTAGGTTTATATGATGATATCATTAATAAAGATGACTATGTTTATTTATACAGAACAGATCCAGTTGTATTTAGTTTTGTTTTTGATCAATTACCTAAGATCCACAAGACGCTGGTCTCTGCCCCAGGAAGTCCAACCATATTTGGTATTGGTTCCCTTTGGACGGGATTATCTTTCTCCAACAATGGGTCAAGTCCTTACTATCATTTCCTTTTGAACACATCACAATCATTGGAAACATTTTTTATGACTTCCAATGGTGTCATACTTAAAAACAGGTCACTTTAGATGTAATTATATACAAGTATTAGGCATGATTTAGCCCTTAAAGCTATTTAATATTTTGATTAAACAAGGATTCCCTAAATTGAGCAAAGTGTGAATTTTTTTCAAATCTATGCAGTATCATTTCTTTCTTCAGGTGCAAAAAAACGCTATGGGCATAAAGTTTGCCCCATCATACGTCAACCTGTTCATGGGTTGTTGTGAAGAGGCTATTTATGAAGAGAAATCTCTTGCATGTGAGTGAGTGAAGAGTTAACTCCCTCACTGTACAAGGCCGAACCCAAGCTGCAAGCTCTGCTAGGCTGTTGGCAATGAGCTCCTAATTGGAAAAGGACTGTTCTTTAAAGGCAGGCAGTTGCTCCCTGTCGGTGCTTGAGAGAGGCAAGATCATTTCTCAGAGGGATAGCCTGAAAAACTGCTGGGCCTTACAAACAGCACAGAATGCCACAGAAGTTTCCTGTTCCAGAATCTGCGGGAGCTGAGAGAGCTCAAGGGTTCAAGGTTTCAAGTTGCCCAGAAGGATTTGCCTTGGAACTACAGGACTCCAGTACCTAGAAAGGAAAGGAGCCAGGAGGAAGTCATCTTCCAGAGGATGTGCCTGGGATGGAGTTGGACATGCCTAAAAAGCCTAAAGTAAGGACATTTAGCTTGATGTTGCACTGTCCCTTTAAATGCGGGAGAAGCTGTTTCCCTTGCCCATGAGAATAAAGGATGTTTTGTGTGAATTAAATGGTGTGAGAGTCCTTTACTGACCCAACCGCAAGGCAACCTGTCACACACCACTATATTGTTTTGTTTTTTTATAAGAGGTATGTTGATTACTTCTTACTTATTTGGGATGTTTTTCTCACTTCTTTCTTTGATTTTTTTTTATTACAGTGCCCAGAATTATTAAAATGTACTTTTCATTATTATAGTCATTACATTGATTTTATGGGGTCTCGACTCACTTTGAAGGACTGGACTTAACAGTCCAGACCAATATTTTTCATAAATGAACTTCAGGTAATTTGCTGTTACGAAACAGATAGTTGTCATCCTAAATCTTTGACAAAAGGCATACTGGTAGGACAGTTTTTTGAGACTTAGCCAAATTGCTTGGATTTTGATATGTTTATTGAATACACAACAAATGTTGTAAAAGCGTTCTATCCAAATTGGTGGAGGTGGAGGTGGTTGGAGCAGTGGAATCTTCCGGGTGGAGCAGAGCTAAGTGAGGCGCTCCTGATTGGCTGCTGTGGCAGTGTTCTTGCACCAGATATACAGAGCGTGGAGGTATGCATATGAAATACGTGGACACTTTCTCTACAGTGCAGGACGGAGCACAGATCATCTGTGGGCATCACTACCTTTAGTGCTGCTACAGAGGGGACTCTCTTGTGCACCATCCATCCACCAACAGATAAGTATCCGTTACTTACCACCCATATACACCTATGCTATACGGTTTGGCTGAATTATCCTTCCACAGCGCCTGACGGTTTACAGATTGTCTCCCATAAATGCTTTTTTTATACTGAAGTGAGTGCATGTCCTAGCGGCCACTCTTGTTCTTAAATAAATGTATATTATATACATATAGTATTATGCTATGGAGCTGGCACTTCTTTTTCTCCCTTTCACAGATATATATATATATATTTATATTTACCCTCATTTGCAGTGTGAAATATGGGATTCAGACAAAAAGTGCATGGGAGCATAGGAACATGTTAACAACATGCTGACCCTGTTTTTAAAAAACTGTTTAGTATCATAACTTTAATTTTGATGAATTTAGAGAATTGAAGTTATTCAAGATATTCCCAGAGGGGGATGTAAATTGAGAGTTTGTGCCACAGAGATTTTGAAATTGGCTGCCAGAAAACCTATGGGTCTCAAGAACGAGTGGATTTTAAAACACTTTCTAAGATATATATTTTTTGCTTATCTTGGGTATCCATATATTCATTTTAATATTCATCTATTAAAGGTAAGGTTTTGTTTGAAATAATGTCATTAAAATGTTTATGTATAAGAGCCTTCTAGTTATATGTTCTATACTTGAATTTAATGTTGTCCTACCCTTTAAGAATATGTGCTATGTGGGAGAGCTGACCCGTGATGACTCACTTCCTCTGATAAAGTTCTGATTGTAAATGAGAAACGCTAAAGGATGTCCACGTGGTCCTGTTTGCCAATAGGGTTGGTGGTTGGAGGAGATCAACTCCTTCCACAAAACCGTAATGCATTTAATAACAGTCCAGTGGAAATGGTTCTATTTTACGAAAATAATTGGCATAGCCACATGACGACACAATAGGCAAAGCAAGCACAGAATAATGGTTAAAATCAAGTAGGCACTGTCACGGTAGACCAGGTCTTTTAACACATTTATATTTAAGGGATCGGTCACAAGGCAAAACAAGGCAGTGAAATAAATTGAGGTTTATTTGGATAAGACCTCAGAAACACACATAAATACAAAATACAGAGAATATACCCACTTACTGGGGTCTGGGGTTGAGATCTAGCCCTTTCCTAGTTGCAGGGCTCCTGCTTCAGCAAAAAGACGTTACCCTGTCTGCTCCGGTTGGTTCCAGCCTGCTGGCAGGGCTTCTCTATGCTTCCCTGTGGGAATAGCCCTTTTACTCAGAAGCACATTTGAGAAGCCCGCCAGCAGCTGCTTGTCTTCTTCAAATCTCCAACAGAAAAAGAGAATTATCTGCTACACTGCTCTCCCTTATATAGGGATGCTGCATTTCTAATATATTGTGGGGGCTGCCAGCCAATTAGAGCATGGATTGTGGTTGTACATTCAATGATAGGAGGGGAGAATTCAAAACTTGTCAATGGAAATCATGCCTATGAGTTTGAAATCCAAGAACCGTTTTCCCGGGCACCTCTGTGTCTAGGTGAAACAAAGGCTTTCTACTCTAGATATCCTGTTCACAGCCCTTCCACCTCACCATGTGCAACAAACTGCATTTATTTTGCTATGCTAATCTACCTCTGGCTGCCTTTTGTCCTGTATGCAGTCCAGCTCACAGCACAAATACAAAATGCATTGTAGTTTTAAAACACAGCAAAACGAATATTTGGTCCCTGGAGCTTGCACTCTACCATGTGGACCTAAACGTGGTGTCTGTGAACTGGGCTCTAAAACCTGCTCTTAGACACCAGTTCTAATACCTTGCTGGCAGGCAATACAGGTTAACCCTGTTTGCCCCCAAATATCCCCTTCATGTTCCAGAAGTCTGCCCTGCAGCTATTTCTCATAAGGGGCCACCTATACAAGGCAAGCCACTTAATACTTGCACGGGCAGATACGGGACCATGAGCCCAAGGAAATACAGAATATAATGCATTAACTGGCCCACTGGGCTTACATAGTTAACCCCACACACACGCTTCCTAGCTTATAACCTTACGGGGGACAGTATAAGGGGAACAGAATTACAGGGCAACACGGTAAGGTACAATATTAGACCCAAGAGCTGACACTCTCAGCCCTTGCCATACAGTTTCAGGGGCAGCCAGTCGGACTCCACTTTATTAATGAAAGTCAGCTACCCCCTACCTTCCCAGGCACTAATGTTTCAAAGTAAACAGGGATATGGGCAAGGCTATGTGGACAAGGTAGTCCTTACCTACAGATGCTGCCACCAGTATCCGATCACTTGCCTGGGTAAAAACTAAGGCATCTCACAGTAAATGCCTCAATATGCCTCAACATTTCTGTGAGATTCCTAATGCCCATCGGATTAACACAGCCGGTGTTAATCCGATGTGCCATTAGGAATCTCACAGAAATGTTGAGGCATTTACTGTGAGATTGCCCCAGATTTTCCAAGGCAAGTGATATAATACTGGTGGCTGCATCTGTACCATTAATTTTTATGTGTCTGTGTTTGAGTAAAATAACAGTTGAAAGCTTCCCCAAACATTAAAGGTCATTCCTGTAGCAAGAATATATAGCATATAATATATGAAATCTTTCCCACATTTATCAAACACTCCAGTCTGCATTCTTTGTAATTGCTCTGAAAGCCCCAACGTGTAACGCATTGATTTAGAAATACTGTATATGCTTATGCTGTGAGACTGAAGTACCCTGTGGGTACCATTTCTGTTAGCTACTTAACTCTAATGTTAGATTTAGTAAACAAATGAACTATTCTGACAGATGTCTTGGTTTGCAAATGTATGCATTTCTTGACCTCCAAATGTAAACATTAATGATTTTGCTCTCAACACAATCCTAACTTGTGTGAATAAACTAAACTGAAAAGAACACTGCTGCACATTAACACATTGTCAATACACGTATTACAGAGAATATATACAGCATATTTAGTACCATTATTTTTGTACAGATTAAATTTTCCATAGCAAGCTTATCATTAGATGCACTAAAGGTCGATATAGGTGCCCAAGATTTTGTAGTCATCAAGAAATAGGATTGCAGCAATATTTTTTAGAATTACCACAGTTTTAACTAAGAATTAATTATTTATTCAGAAATGGGTAGTGATATTCCTTTTATTTGCAAACATAAAAAAAGTGTGTGTGTGTGTGTGTGTGTGTGTGTGTGTGTGTGTGTGTGTGTGTGTGTGTGTGTGTGCCGAGCACACACATGTTAAGTGAAACTTCTTTGTCTTTTGTCACTGTTTTCTCACAGAAATTGTATTTGTGATGTTTTAAATTAAAAATCAAAACACAATTTCAGTGACAAAACGCGACAAAGTTTGACTTAAGCCTCGTTCCCACTGCGCGCTTAACAGCATGCGCGGTTCGAACAACAGATGGAACTCTATGGGGCCGGCCCCAGTTAGTACGTGAGCATGACCAAGCGCGAGTGGCGCGACCAGATTTTGGAAAGTCAAGATATTTGACTTCTGGTGCGGCGGCTGAGCGATGGCCACATCACGGTGGCGGTTCAGCCAATGAGGGTTAACCAGTCGCATGAGGTCATGGCCGTGCCACCCAACTCCTCCCCCCGCCCCCACACACACACCGGTTGTGACTGATTTGAAGTCCTTCAGATCACTCGGGTGGAGGGCAGGGCATGAGCGACGCACTCACTGGGGCCGCAGCCTTAGAACGCGCGTGTTCGGCACACACAGCCTGTTTTAGCTATTTGCACTTCTAGGTTTATAGTAACTATGAATTCCTACTGTGTGTCTGTGTGTCTCTGTGTGTGTGTGTGTGTGTCTCTCTCTCTCTCTCTCTGCGTGTGTGTGTCTCTCTCTGCCTGTGTGTGTCTCTGTGTGGTCTTTGTGGTCTCCATTGGGGTTGCTGCTACTCCAAAGCGGTACTACGCATGCGCGCCAAGCCAGTGGATTTTTGCTGCGCATGCACTCTTTTTCCCACAGTGACGCACGACAACGGTCTTTTTTGCTCACATTGATGTCACTTCCCTTTCTTTACTTCCATCACCATGAAGGTAATTTGCTCCAGCAAAATTTTTGTACAGGTAGGTGCAAAAATGTGTTAACTAGTAATGCAATCCATATGGGCAAATATTAACCAGGTAGTAGCCCAAGCTAACCATAGGTTGACCCTTACTAACTAGCCACATGGGCTTTGGGGTTAATCCATTAATATGTTCTAAAATGTTAATATTAATGTATTATCACCTATTTTAGGTAGGCTAGTCTTATCTTGCCTATGTATATAGTGACCATTGTATACATAGGTAAGTTCGGCTCAACCCCATCAGTGCCCGTCATGAAAAGTGCCACCCAAGAGGCTGTATATCATAAGGGTCATGGAACCTTACGTTCACTTCCAGTACAGATAAGGAAACTGGATCAAGTAAATCATCCAAGGAGGTGGTACTGTACCACCCTCTGGAATGGAAGGGATTAAACCGAGACTGTGGTAAGTGGTAAACATTTGTGTTTTTTTTTTTTTTTGCCATTAGTCTTATTTCCAAGTGTAGCCATGCCTGGTTTTGGCTACCAGTCTGCCCTCCCTGTCCTGCAAGCCCTGGTAACAGTGCAGGCAGTGACAGGACCAATCCTGGGTTTTCCCCACTGAAGCAGCTTTCTTGATTGACAGAGGAGGTGGGACTAGGACTGTGTTCTGACCAATCCTGGGCTCAGACCTGGAACCTTCTTCCCTTGTACTTAAGGGGCTGCACTACTAAATGTAATCCATGCCTCTCCCCACTTGAGAGAGGCTGGTACACAGAGAGGTGTCTGTGCATTGGCACCCTCTATTCCCCTTGGGGGAGAAGGAGTGATACCATTCCCCTGGGTTTAGTAGGAGGTCAGGGAAGAGTCTGCTTCAGGGACCCTTGAACTGGAGTGTAGGTCCAGGGACCATCCAAAGGTTGCAGACCTGTGTGTGAGCTGTACTGGGCAGGAGCCCATGTTATACTGTGCTGAAGCAGAGAATAAAGAAGTTCCAGTTTAATATACTCCGGCCTAGAGTGCAATCTTTCTGGGGGGAGTGGAGTTATTCTTCTGCAGGAGATTGCCTTCATATATCTGGAGCCTGCAGCAGATGGAGACTGTACCATAAGAGATTAAAACCCATGATGTACCCCAGAAGCCTGTCCTGTTCTCCCCAACATCTTTGACGGAGACTCAGATCTACTGTGAGCCAGCAAGTATGCACCACCTTACACCATGTAATGGCCAAATCGCCCAGAGGGTGAGGTAAACACCGTTACACAAGTATCTGTGTTTAGTGAATAGTATGTGAATAAGTAATTTGACATTACTAATTTGCATATGCTGCATTGAAAAAAGAAAGCTGCCATACGGATCTAGCCGCGGATCTAGCCGCGGATCTAGCCGACTTAGACTCAGGTCGGCCGCCAGTGTATCTCTGCATTTAAAAGCCCCTTATCAATGCTTTATTACAGGCGATATGGGGGTCCCCGCTTCTGAATGGGATCCATACAGCGTTAATCTTCTGGCTGGAACTACAGAAAGTAACACTAGCCGGTGTCTCTCCCCCTCCGGCAGCCTGGATCACGTCATAGATACCCAAATATGGATATTCCCATATTCGGGCATCTACGATGTCATCCCAGCTGCCAGGGGGAGACAGCACAGAGGGAGAGAGACAGCAGGCAGGGAAGGAGGGAGACAGAATTGAGGAAGGGAGGGAGAGAGACAGCAGGAAGTGAGGGAGACAGCAAGGAGGGAGCGAGACAGCAGGGAGGGAGACAGCAAGGAGGGAGTGATGGAGAGAGACAGAAGGGAGGGATACAGAGTGATACAGACACAGGCTACTTGTAACGCCTGTATGCCCGCATACCTGGCCAGTCCCCAGTACTGAGGTGGGTAAGGGTATAACACGCACGCACTGCAGTGAGGGCGTGCCCGGAGTGTGGTAAGGTGCGTTGCCGGGCCTGGTGAGAAAGGGTTAACGTGATACTTGCTGAGTCCTGGGTTCTAGAAGTCAGAGCATCAATATCCAAGAGCTGTGGGTCGGGCAGGAGAAAGCAGCGGTGAGGTCCAAAGCCGAGTCCAGGGGTTGCGAGGTACACGTAGTCAAACAAGAGCCAAGATCAAATCCAAAGGTATCCAACAGGGGCAGGAACAGGAACAAGAGCTGTAACAGGGAACAGAGCTTGGCATAGACAGCTGCACACAGGAGTCACAGAAGAGCTATGCAGAGCGAGGAAGGAGAGGGCAGACTGGGGTTATAAATGCAGGAGGACCAATTGTAGTAAGGGGTGGAGCAGAGGCCTGTCTGAGTGATCCTAGGGATAGGTCCAGGTGAGCAGGGAGGGATTCAGAGAGGTGAGTAGTTGAAATCACCTGCAGCCGATGGGGGGCGGACCCAGCGGCATGGGAGGACGAGTAAGAGGATCGGGTGCGCGCACACTCTGTAAGATTGCTGTGCGCGCGCCCCGGCCGCGCGCGGGAGGATGCGGCGTGTGCCGCTGAGGAGCGGCACGGCGTGGGGGCAGGAGTGGTAAGGGGCCGAGGGAGCGGGGAACCGGAGCTGACGGGACCCGCTGAGAGGCGCGTGTCCCCCGATCCCTTACACTACTGCTGTAGTGAAAATTTGTTTCTGTAGTTTCAATCAGAAAATTAACACATCAGGGGACCCATTCAGAAGCAGGGATCCCGAAGAGCTAATCCTATAATGTTCGTGTAGTTAACATTTAAATTTAGGGGCCCATACTAAAAAAAGGTTGCACACCATTGGTTTAGGGAATAGCGCAATAAATAAAACTGGAATTAACACATAAAATGCACATTTTATTACATTTATCAATCGACATTTAGTAAATCTAGGACGCAAGAACTTTTGATTTAAAACATTTTTTCTGGGATGTTTCTGGCTGATACTGGGGTTTTCAAAAACAAGCACTTTTTCCTGATCACTGTAAATTTAGAATTGGTGCAGCATTTTATACTCAGTTAGGTACCATATAAACCCATACCCCCAAACTGTACCTATTCAACAGGAGTCTGTTTTGTTTGAAGTACTGTACTATGGTATAAAAAAAAGAAGCTGGTAAAATCAAGGTCAAGATGGGTAATAGACCAGACAACGAGAATACAGAAACTAATTATTTTGGTAGAGTAAGAATAAACTCTAGTGAACTATTGCAATTAAAATATTCATGAGGTGTTGCCAAAATGCATGACCAATATGATGAGAATCACGTACTAATGAATAATGTATAATTTTGCTTGCTTTCATATATTTTTTTGTAACTGGTTTCCCTGCTTGAGGCGCAGAATAAACTCTATAACGAGATAAAGCCTAATTTGATTATTTACTGTCGAGCCTTTCGAAATATTACTGTAACGGAGTGCTCACCACAAACAAGGCATGACCGCGAGGTTGAGGTGGGGATATTTACAAACACCAACCCACAGCTGGGTGGGCGTGCCTGGAGTGTAGATTGGTCGAGGTAGCCGGGTCGGGGTTGGAGAGGTATGGATAGTCAGAGGTACTTGCCGAGGTCAGGATTGGAGAGGTGCGGATCGTCGTTGGTAGCCGGGGTCAGTAGCGTAGAAGAGCAGAGTCGAAAAGAATAGCCGGGGTCAGGAATGTAGAAGATAAGCTAGGAACTGTATAAGTCAAGACTGTGGAGGCAGGGGTAGCAGTGAACACTACGCACATAGGAAGGTTTATGCTCAGCCGAATTGCCAGTGTGTCGGCTGAGCATATAAAGGAGACAGGCACCAATGAGGAAGAAGCAGAGTGGAGGCGCGTCAGAAGCGCCTGCTGTAATTGGCAGTTTCAGTGCAGACAGGTGTGGGAAGGGTTCGTGATGATGGTGAGTGACGCAGTGCTGGAGCGCGCTGACTGCACGCCGATGACGACACCGCGTGGCTGCAACCTGGAGGCGGGACCAGATGCCAGTGTATTTACCTCCGCGTGGAATGCGTGCGTGCCCCTAGGATGACGGCTGGTCATAGGAGGAGGAAGAGGAGCGTCATGGTTGACGGGAGGAGCGGGGGGCCCGATAACGGGTTGGGGTAAGCACCGGGTGCGCAAAGCGCGTCGCGGATAACGGATCCTGACAATTACATTGGACTGACTCCTTCAAACTCCTTATACCCGAGGTGGGCAATAAGTGGTGAATTGGCCATGAAAGTGTGGTGATTTTGAGTTTGCCAGCTCTCACAGTAAAATAAACTTTTTCCTGACGGCGTGTGCTGGTTTCCGCTTTTTCTGAATAAGTCAACGAAGTGAACCAGCAGCAGTTAATAGTGCTGAGGTGAGTGAAGCAGATGAACAGTGTGTGTTGTTTTAAATGTTCAATTTAACAACCTAATTTCTCAATTTTTCATGCTGTGGCGACTTTCACTTCTCCTTCGCCACATTTGTGGCTAAATTGAAAAATAGGTTGTCCACCTCTGCCTTACACAAACCGCTAGTGGACTGGGTGTGTCGTTATCCAGACTGGTAATTAATTGATTATTGCTAATAATAGAAGAGTATGCATCTCCAACACAACAATTTGTTTTAAGTTAAAAAAAAAAAAACTGGATTATCCATTACTGGATACCTGATTATCCTATATACATATTGGGGGATCGTATCAGTGACTGTTCCTGGGAGTGAAAGATTCAACACTGCTGCCAATTTCCTGTGGATTTATAATTACATTGTGGATCCAGAGTTCCAGAGAATGCCAACTGTGGTATGGCTACTATAAGGTCCCTTCGGCGTAGTAACTCATCGAGGTAGTGAAGAATCATTTGAAAATAACATATTTCCATCTGTATTGCTGGATCATGAGGGATTGGTAAATATGAATATTTAAAAGAAAAAAAAATCAAGGTAGTTGACGAACGATCGCAACATATAGATAGAGTTGAGGGATAGTGTTCTACTGAGTTTCCAAATATGATACATGACCTGGTTGTGAGTGATGGAATACTATTTGCATGGAGAAATGTTGATGATGATACAGCAGATGGTGTGATGGCAGCTATGACTTTAACTGTAAAAGTTAAAGGAGAGAAACACAGGTTAAGTATGTGTATCCAAGAGTTGCTCCAGACAGGAACATTTTTATCTTGGTAGGTTAAGGAAATGACGGTGACAATTGCAAAATTAACTAAGGTCTTGGCTAAGGGGAGAAAGGGGATAAGTCATGAGGAACTTGGCTCAGGTTGCAACCCACACAGCTTTGGCCTTACAGGACAAGCTGTATGACAGTGAATTGAAGATTCACAGGTTGGAAAAAGCGATGGAGACTCTTCAGAAGAGAAACCACAAAAGAAAACCATGCATTAAATTGGTGAAAAAAGGCAGTGCACTGCCTGTAATGAATAGAGGAGGCTAATGGTAGCAAAAACAACCTTTTAATGAATAAAAGAATCAAACATCACCCCTGGGTCATCCAGAAAACGCACACCTACGCGTTTCGGGCTGTGCGCCCTTTATCAAGGTAAATATTTATAGCTCCTAACAAATCATCAAAGAAATGGATACAAGTTACCACTTTGCACACTCCAAATCTGTGTGTAAATAATTACAAGTATAAAGGATCATGAGTGAGATAAATTATGGGTTGATGCTGAACTAGACAGTGATTCACAGTGCACTGCTACCGTTATGCCCACAGCACCAACCCCACCCCCACTTTAATTTCATTAAATTATTTCATTTGGCTTACTCCCCCATCCTTTGTTAATTTATTGCTACTTGAGTGCTGGGAACTCTCCCCCTGTTTTCTATGATGTTTTGGGAGGAAATAGTGTTCCTTCATATTCCCATGTGCACCCATTTTTTATCCCTTTTCTTTGAGTGCTGTCTACCTTGTGCTTTATCAAACACACATATATCAAATAATCTGAGAGAAGACCAGCTGTACGATTTGGAATTGTCTGCATTAATGGAGTAAACAGACCCATGTTTAGAAACAGAACCTTTAAAGATAATTAATGACATTCTGGCACATGGTGACATTAATAATCGGGTCTGGATAGTGCCCTCACATTTGAGAAAATTGTTACGGACATGGGTACATGGCTCAGAGGTAGGAGGGCATTCAAAATTACAGGAAACTCTGGAAAGAGTTAGTAAATTGGGGTAGTGGTCCACAACATGCAAATATGTGAAGGATCACATGAACAGGTGTCTAACATGTGCAAAACAAGACCCAGTTAGACCGTTAACAAGAGGTGGACTTATGTGAGATGCTCCCATGAGACAGGTTACAAATTGATTTTGTAGGCATACTGGTAACCACTATACATAAAAATACATTCCTGATGGTAGCGGTAGATGCATTCTCTAGATGGATGGAAGCTTTCCCCACTCCTGACTAAAGTGCAAGCAGAACTACCTACATTTTTTTTTTAAAGATTTTCTACAAGATGGGGTGTACCAGCAAGAAGGGAGTCAGATAACAGAGGAGTTTGTGAATTACATCATAGGAGAGGTTGGGAATTGGATTTATTTTCCCATCAATTTACATATTCCATACCACATCCAGCTGGAGTGCTTGTGGAAAGGAATGGCCAGCTAAAGAAAAAGCGGCGTAAAATCTGCAATGCTAATGGCAGTAATTGGGATGAAGTGTTATTTTTTTTTAATATGATGACTAAGATCAAGGGTTAACAGAGATACACATTTTCACATGGGTTATTAAACATACAGAATGGTTACGTCTAAATATCGCAGTTCCACTTCATATACCTTATTTCAGACAAAATTTTTGCAAGATTGGTTCACTTTTGGTATTGTATAGGTGTAGGAGTGGCTCAGTGAGTAAATACACTGACTTTGTAAACAGGGACACTAAGCTTGAATCGGCTGAATTCCGGTGTCTGCTCCATGTGACCTTGGGCAAGTCACTTTATCTCCTTGTGCCTCAGGCATCAGAATCACATATTGTAAACGCATGTGGAACTGTGTCTGTAAACATTCCTATGTGCTGCATACTACGCTCTATTCTGTAATTGTGAAGCCCTTTGAGTCCCATTGTGAGAAAAGGGATATATGAAGTAAAGTTATTATTATCATTAGGTGTGATTCATTTAATAGAACAACTAATAAGTCTGAGGTGTTGCTACATAAAGGCACATGGGGCACAAACCATTAATTTATCAGTTGAGTCTGTCTTTGACTTCTCATGTTACAAATGTATCTTTTGATATTTCCTGGTCTAGGTTTATCATGGATTTAAATCCATCTGCGTTACAGTTGGGAAATGAAAGAACATTTGAGGGATTAGTTCATTGATTTTAATGCTACTGTTCAACTGGAAAGGAAGTTGCAGTGCACAGCTGACACTGTAAAAGTTAAAGTTTGACATGATACTACTAAGATCATGAATATTATCCACATGAATTACACAATGCCCAATTATCATGGTTTGAGAGTCTTTTTGGCAGTAGTCCAAATGCTGTTTTGATCTGTTTATTCATCCAATGATTGTGAAAACTGAAGTTATTTTAATCTTTGTACTGGTATACATTGTGTGCCATGGTAAGAACATGTTAACTCAGCATAATCTCCTGTCTGCAAAAAGAAAAGTAGGGTTCTGAGTGTTGAGGCCATATGAATGATACTTAATATTTTAATGCAATTTGTTTACCAGAAAAGGTAGTGGGAGATAACAGAAGAACAAAGAGTTAATGGATTCATGGACTTTCTGATGACTTTGTAAACTAAGGTTGTGCACAATTGTCACTGTGCAAAGTGATTTATTTTGTTAACATACAGCAGGACTGCCAACAACTGAATACAGATTAGGAGTCAACAACCTTTATTTGTACTCATCAGAGAAATTGGATAACAAATGATTTTGAATCCATCAGGGTGTTTGGATTGTGAACCCCATCGGTCTTATCAGAGCTGGAACAAATCACTGTTGTAAAACACTAAAACTTGACTTGTATCAGGACATGCCGAACCAGCATTCAACATTGAATAGATTGTAAAGGGAAACCTAACACAAGGGACTGAGTATGAACATTGTTTAGGTGGTTGAAATGTAAGTATGTACGTGATGTGTGCGTGTGTCAAAGTTAACATCATCATTGCCACATGAGAGAAAAAAGAAAACAAGGGGCATGTGTGGACAAATATATACATATATCAAATAATAAAAATCACTTGTGAGCACATTCACATGTCTAAGGCTGCTCTTATGGTGCCGGCAACGAGACGGTGATGTCAGGCTGGGGTCACTGGAAAAATCAAATTGAGATGACTTCCAGCGATCGTGACCAAGCCGTCGCATTACTAGAAGCGCACGTGATGAACACATCCATTGTAACATCGCCCGAAGAAGAGATCAGTGTATCTCAAAAGCTCGCACAAATAAATGCATTTTGTTAGCCACAGAACGGTATCGAGAATTTGTTTTTGATTTTATATATATATATATATATATATATATATATATATATATATATATATACACACACACAGTATATACAAAACAGAATTACGTAATAAAATAGTTTATAGTCAATAAAAACAACAGCTGTGCCCTTAGAGAAGGAACATAAAAAAGCTTATTGTGAACTGCGGATGATGTCTATCTCCAAGTTCTCCGAAGCATCTCTGTCACTCGTGTTCTGTACTCGTGTGGCTTCAGCATCTGCAGATCACCGGGCAACGGTGGCAGAAGCAGAAGTGACGGCTCTACCCAGAATTCTTTGGAAGTTCTTGGGAGGACTGGAAGATCTATGGTACTTCTCACGGGCTAATCATACGCATTTTGTGGTGGTTTCCACATCATGTGGGAGTCTTTTTAAATCTATTAAATATATCTATTTATTTCAGAATATTAATTTTTTTCTCCCTACCTGTTTTATCCCCCCTTTCTTTTTTTCAGTTTATTTTTTCACTGGACTATATATGGACACCTTGTTAACACTTTTTTGGTTTACATTTTTACATTTTATAAATCGTTATTGTGATTTTTTGAATGATAGGTTATTTTATGCATTGTATTGCTATGAGATACACCTCCTTGTATAGAGCTAAGTTGTTTCATACTCAAATTCACTCTCTAGTTATACTAGACTTTTATTAATTATTTATAGTGTGTGAAAGTCGTGCACTCTATTTGAGTATTAACTATACAAGATATAATTCCAAAAGTAATTTTATATATATATATATATATATATATATATATACACACACACAGTTAGGTCCGTAAATAATTGGACACTGACACAATTTTCAAAATTTTGGCTCTGTACGCACACCCTGGCCCTCCCCCCAATCCAAAAAGATTCTGGCCACTTGCAGGAAACGTGGCTCTCCGTCGGCCACAGTGATCTGTATCCCAGGGCCTGGGATCAATTCATCTGGCCGGACCATATCAGGTCGGACCAGGGTCACTGCAGCTCCTGAATCCAGCAAGCCAACTGCTTGCCGGTCACCGACTGTGACCGGGGTGAGATGTCTGCTCCGGCCTTCCGTCTGCTGCAGGTCCGCGCTGAGATGTCCTCCGCTCCTGGCTGTAGGCACCGATGAAACCGGGACAGGCGTTGCATGGGATGTCTCACTGGGAGTTGGTTCCATGACCGGTCCGGAGTCTGTGGTGGAAGCCACCCGCACGCGGGCTACCGGCTTCGCAGCTTTGGTGCGTTGCTCCTGATGGGGTCCGCCGGAATGCAGGGGTTCTGGGCAATCTGGTCTGATGTGACCAGGGCGGTTGCAGTTGTAGCACCGGCACTCGTGCCGAAGCTCCCCCGCCTTTGGTGAACTGCTGCCCGCAGGCGGCCTCTGAGTCCATTGGGGGGTATTGGCAGACTTTCTGGCCGGTGCCGCCGCCACCGCCGCCTTAGCTACTGCTTTGGCGGTCATCAGGGCTCGGCTGGCCACATAGTCGTCTGCAAGCCTCGCCGCCTCCTGGTAAGTCTTGGGCTTCTTGTCGTACACCCAAGCCCTCACCGCCGGCGGGCACTGCTGCATGAGCTGCTCCTGAAAGATGAGGTCCAGCAGGCGTTGGTAAGTCCGTGCCTCATAGCCCTCCACCCAGCGTATCCCGTACAAAGCCATGCGGGTCACGTAGGTAACATAAGACTCCTGGGGCTGCCTCTCTTCCTGCCGGAATTCACCCCGGTAGGCTTCAGGGGTAAAACCATACTGAAACAATAACAGTTCTTTCAGGTGGTCATAGTCATAAGCATGCTCATCTGGAAGCGCCATCATCGTCTGCTTAGCCAAGTCGGACAATAAGGGGTCCAAACGTGCAACCCTATGCTGGGGAAGCACTTTGTACCGCCGACACTGTGTTTCAAAGTTCTTTAGAAAACTGTCGATCTGATCAGTACCTTCCACGAACTTGGTGAGACTGTGCTGATCCAGTTTGAGTTCATCTTGGTTGGGTTGGACAGAGGGGCAATAAGCGGGTCTGTTCACTGCCATAGTGATAAACTGCAGCCGCTCCTCCGGTTTCCCTCTGTCACCCCACGCAGTAATAAGTGCCAACATTTCAGGGGTGAACGGACTGGTAGCCGCAGCAACCAGTACCCCTCCTGTTGCACTGCTCCCGGGAGGTGCACTCGTTCCCTCCCCGAGATTCCGCCGCCCAGGCACTGGGTTCCTTCCCTGATCTCCGGGTGGCTGTACAAGGGCAAGCTGAGCCGTATCCTGAGGCTCTGCAAGCCGGGCTTCATAGTCACCAATTGCGTCAACCATGTCTGCGACCTCCTGGTTCTCATAGGGCAGTCCATATTCAATGCACGTGTCCTTCAGCTGAGCTCGGGTCCTCATGTTGGATGAGCCTTCCGCCTTGCTCATGGTTCACGGTCGCAGCAGTGAGGTGGTGTTACAACTTGTGTTAACTGTTGCACTACTGTGTGTTCAATATCTTTAGTCCCAGGAACTCGCAATTACTCTCGAGTTCCCACTATATGACACAGTCCCACAGAACACTGTAATATAGGTTCAGTTCAATCCCGCCGCTGCCACCAGTTAATTATAGAGCTTGTCACTGTAGCTTATGACAAGATATAATGAACACCAAATATCTGGGTTGAACTGAACGAGGCTTAGATATAATAAAATATATTTATTCCTTAAAAAAGGTGAACACAGCAATATAGTACAATTAACAGACAAGAAGGTAACACTTACTTAGGGTTGGGGGATGGAGAAGTAGCTAGCAATTCTCCAGCAATCCGGTGACATCCCAGGTGGAATCAGAAGAACAACTAAAAACTTTAGGGTTGACACAGTTTATATATCAGTGTAACCCTATTCTTAACATTGAATACAGACTATTGGTGAACAATTATCTGTATCCAATCTCTAACGTGGAGACACAGATTAACCCATGCCCCCCCAGCTAATTAGCCCATGTGTACGGGGACTCTATGGGTAGCCCCATAATTAAATCAGGGGCGACGACCAGTTTACCAAATGAAGTATCTGCAATGTTTGTAGGTGTTGACATTACACTTACAAACCACTCCAGTTTGATGATTCTCCGCTCTCAGGTAACAATTAGAGTGGCAGAGTCTTGTTGATTAGTACTTGGTCTGTTGATTAGTACTTAGTGTAAACAATCCGGGCAGTTAACTTTTGATCACAGTGCTTAGGCTCAATCAGCCGGCTGCCCTTCATGACCTATTAGCATAGCAGATGGTCTGCATTTCCAGAGCAGATCCAAAATACCATACATATATACTTTAATATCTACACATATTAATAAGTTCCATTCTGGTGGGCTCAGTGGGTCGAACTTTTCCAGTTCTTAATGTCTACAGTGACTCCACACATTGGCCAAATATCAACTCTCTGCGACCTCCAGAACTGGAGATACAGAAATGCACTTTAAAACATCTTTAAAATACAGGATTATAATGAAACATGGGAACAGTGGAACATACATTTTCATGACATGACAAGGTGTAAACCACCTTCCTGGACCGCAGTCCAGTTAACCCCTTGCCTCCCTGGTGAGGTCAGGGGGTGGCCATATGGGGTGCAACCCCTTTAATACCGGGCCAACCCCCCTCTCCCTCTACACACGTAACTGAGTAAAAAATAAGGTACATTTATTTAAAAAATCAGCAACCCATAAGAATGTGCACTTACAGGATTTCAAACAGAACCATTCGTGGGAGAGAAATCTCTATTGTGGTCATCTGCGGTGGTAGGGTGAGTCCCAGGTTTGCAGAGTGGATGTAAACAGCACAGGTTCACCATGAATTGGCAGCAAGATATAAAGGCATCCAATGCCTGCACGTCCTTTGCTCCCTCATACAATGATTGCTAACACTTGAAATTACCGCCAGCCGGAGCGCAGGGAAGCCAGGGACTCCAAATACACTAACACAAACGCAATGACGTCACATCTCTGCGCGTTTCGTCACACTACGGCGACTTCGTCAAATTAAAGCTGATAGACTGCACTTTAAGTCCATATTCATTATTTTACTGTAACTTGAATTTATTTTGGTACACAGCCGAAATAACAAAACTTGTATCAGTGTCCAATTATTTCCGGACCCAACTGTATATATATATTTATACAGCTGAACCCAGTTATAACGCAGTCCTCGGGGGCCACCCGATCAGACTGCGTTATAACAAGGGTCGCGCTAATTTTTTTTAAAAATGGCCGCCGCGATCAGGGACTCCGCACCT